>NC_089587.1:116221292-116521292 GCF_019320115.1 Miscanthus floridulus | reverse complement strand
ACGCAGTGCCAAGAGATCACCAAGGATCGGGACACATGGAAAAACCAGTGCCAGGAGGTGGCAATGGGCATTTTGCCGGTCCTCAACCTCATCGATCCAGTGCTTACAGAGGACGTGCCAAGGACGCCACAGCTTGGACTGGTCGATAGATGCCGAAAGACATGGGGATGGTTCCAAGAGTTTGTGAAGGAGGTAGGTGAGTACACAGGTGCACATGTGCTAAGCATGGTACGTGCTCACTACCCCTTGATCGATCTCAAGCGCCTAGAAGCTAGATACCCGAAGGAGGTAGATCCAGACAAGGCCGAGGAGCTTCGGATGACCTAGCTGGACTTGTCGGCAAAAATAATTAGCGACATTAACCTATGTGGAGGTGGGACAGTGCCTGTATAGGGTACGGCAGCAACAAGTCAGCTAGAAGCGCCGTCATTTTTAAGCCAACCGTCGAAGCCTGCAGTCTCGACCAGCCAGGCATCGGAGGGGCCATCTTCTTCAGCTCGACCAGTACAAGAGTCCCTAAGACTCGAGCATGGCCAATAGTATAGGCTATAGCTGTAGGAGAAGATGTAGTTGTGTTATTGTAAACTTGGACCTTTTTAGGCAAGCTTGTAATAATGTAACTGTATATCTGCATAAGCTTGTTTGTTTTGTAGAAAACGTATTTAAGCTTGGATCTCATGTTGGTGTAACTAAGTGAGAACATGTTAGCATTCTGTTTAGTTGTACTAGTTTAGTCGACACGTCATCCTGAAAGGTTTGTATGGCCCTGGTTTGCCCTGTGGTCGGAGTGTGAGGTGCATAGCCTGTGCACACGTAGACGCACACAAGTCAAACCAGAGGGGACCTACCGATCACCTGTAGCATAGAGAGTAGATCCCATGCACGCATTAGGAGGAACTAGAGACAGGGCCTGCTCTGAAAACCTGGGAAGGAATGGTGGTCGGTTTTGATTGGTTGAGTTAGAATAACAATAGACTTCGAAGTGACACATTAGAGTGGTCGGAGAAATCATAATGGCTTTATTGAATTAAATCGAAAGTACAAGAGGAGTACATATCTTAGTAGTTAAGCATAGAAATGCCTAAGCTTGTCGATGTGCCATGAATTGGGTACGTCTATACCGTCCAGGTGAGCTAACCTGTAAGACATTGGTTGTGTAACCTCCTTGATCATGAAGGGCCCTTCCCATGGAGTTGCGAGTTTGTGGACACCAGCCTGATTCATCTTCCACTTCAGGACCAGGTCCCCAACCATGAAGAACCGCTCCTTAACATTCTTGTTGTAGTACCTGCGCAAAATAGCAAGGTATTTGGTTGTACATATGCAAGAATCGAGCCGTTTCTCTTTTGCACTATTCACTTCTAGCTCCCGCACTTCATTAGACTTGTCTTCGTTGAAGTTCTCTACCCACGCTGATTTGAAGGCTATATATGCTAGGAGCACTGCCTCAGCACCATAAACCATAAAGTATGGTGATACGCCGGTATTGCGACTGGGCTGGGTTCTGAGGCCCCAGACCACGGCTGGTAACTCTTTGAGCCATCTTCCGAGAGCTTTGTCGTTTTCTCTGTACATCCTCTTCTTAAGTGCGTCCAAGATCATACCATTTGCCCGCTCGACCTGTCCATTAGTTCTAGGGTGCGCCACCGAGACGTATTTTACTACTATGCTCCTTTCATCGTAGAAGTCCCAAAAAGCGTTCTCGGTGAACTGAGTACCCAGATCAGTGATGATGCTGTTGGGTATGCCGAAGCGGTGGATGACCTGGTTGATGAACGTCACAGCCTTTTCTGAAGATGCCTGTACTAGAGGCATGTACTCTATCCACTTAGAAAATTTGTCGATCAGCACAAAGACACATGTAAATTTCCTAGGAGCCGGCTTGAAGGGCCGATCATATCTAGTCCCTAGCATGTGAAGGGCCAAGAGGCTGGTATTGTCTGAATATCATGTGCTGGTATGTGGATTCTCTTGGCGAAGAACTAACAACCCTCACAATGGTGGACTAGCTTCTCTACATCGACTACGGCAGACGGCCAATAGAACCCTGCTCGGAAAGCCTTGCCAACTAGCGTTCTCGAGGCCGCGTGGTTGCCGTAGGAGCCAGAGTGGATTTGGTCCAGAAGATGTTCGCCATGCTCCTAGGTTATACACTTCATCAAGATTTCCTCCTTTGCGTTCTTATGCCACAATTTGCCATTAACGAGTAGATACTGCTTACTACGACGCATCATGCGTTCATTTTCTATCCGATCAGTGTAACCGCTACCATCTATCAGGTACTTGATGAAAGGTACTCTCCAGTTAGGCTCCTTAGTGGTCGGAGGTGGTTCGATGGTGTTTGACGCCGAAACCATAGCCACCAAAAGCTGGTCTGGAGGCTTGTCAACCATGGGATCTTCCTCTTCGATGGAAGACATGAGTAGGTCTTGAACAAATACGCCATGTGGGACTTTAGCTCAGGATGATCCTAACTTTGACAGTGCATCTGCTGCTTGATTTTTGTCCTAGACCACATGTGTGTACTCAATGCCATAGAACTTGCCTTCTAGCTTTCTGATCGATTTGCAGTATGCATCCATCTTTTCGCTAGTCGTATCCCAATCCTTGTTGAGTTGGTTGATGACCAGAGCCGAGTCTCCATAGACATAGAGATGTTTGACACCAAGCTCGACCACAATGCGTAGACCATGCAGGCATGCTTCGTACTCGGCGACGTTATTAGATGTCAGGAAATAAATCCTGAGGATGTATCGGAGCTGCTCCTTGGATGGCGACATGAAAAGGACTCCTGCTCCTGCGCCGTCAATGTTGAGAGAGCCATCAAAGTACATCTTCCAATACTCATCGGGCCCCTAAGAGGCAGGTGTGCTTAAGTCTATCCACTCGACGATGAAATCGACAAGTGCCTAAGACTTGATTGTAGTACGACTTGCAAATTCCAAGGAGAAAGGGCATAGCTCCATTGCCCATTTGACGATGCGCCCGTTCGCATCCTTGTTGCGAATGATGTCTCCCAGAGGGTACTCGGTCATGACCACCACATGATATCCGTCGAAGTAATGTTTCAACTTTTGGGATGTTATCAATATGGCGTAGATCAGTTTCTAGATCTGTGGGTACCTGGTCTTGGATTCATTGAGTACCTCACTGATGAAATAGATTGGTCACTGTACCTTATAGATGTGGCTGGGCTCGTCGCGCTCGACCACCATGGCAGTGGAGACCACTCGATTAGTTGCTGCAATGTAAAGTAAGAGAGTTTCATCTTCTCTGGGAGCAGTGAGGACTGGAGGTGATGTAAGGTATTGTTTCAGCTATGTGAAGGCAGCATTTGCTTCCTCCGACCACTCAAACTTCTCGGATGCTTTGAGCATCTTAAAAAATGGTAGTCCTTTTTCACCTAATCTTGATATGAAACGACTGAGGGCAGCCATGCATCCGGTAAGCTTCTGAACATCCTTCACCTTTTTGGGCGGCTTCATGTCCAAGACAGCTTTGACTTTCTCTGGGTTAGGGCGTATGCCATCGTGACTGACGATGTTGCCAAGTAGTATACTAGAAGGAACACCAAAGATGCACTTCTTTGGGTTTAATTTCCATTAGAATGTATTAAGGGCTGCAAAGGTACGTTCTAGGTTGTCAACAAGGGTATACGCTTGCTTGGTTTTGACAACTACATCATCAACGTAAGCCTCGACAAGGTCGTCTTTTATCTCGTCTTTGAGGCAGACCTGTATGGCGCGTTGGTAGGTAGCCCCAACATTCTTGAGCCCGAACGACATGGTTGTGTAGCAGTAGGTGCCAAAAGGCGTGATGAAGGATGTCTTGATCTGGTCGTCTTTTTTGAGAGCGATCTGGTGATAACCAGAGTAGCAATCGAGAAAGGAAAGTAGCTCGCAACCGATAGATGAATCTACGACCTCATCTATGCGAGGTAAGCCAAAGGGGTCTTTAGGGCAGTGTTTGTTGAGATCAGTGTAATCAACGCACATTCTCTATTCATTATTCTTTTTGCGTACAAGAACTAGGTTGGCTAACCACTCCGGATGATACACTTCTTTGATAAATCCTGCTGCCAAAAGCCATGTAACTTCTACCCTAATCGCCTCCTTTTTGTCGCAAGCGAACCGTCGTAGCTTCTGCTTGATAGGTTTGGCCTTGTCGTCGACATTTAAGGAGTGCTCGATCAAGTTCCGAGGTACACCAGGCATGTCAGCATGTTTCCATGCGAACACACTCACATTGCTCCTCAAGAACCTGACGAGCGCGCCTTCCTATTTTGGATCTAGGTTGGCCCCGATAAGGGCCGTTTTGCTAGGATCACCGTCGACCAGCTGGATCGCCTTGTGCTCTTTAGACTTGATGTTCTTGCATGGAGCCTCGAGCTCTGGGATCTCCAGGTGGTCGGCTGAGGTCTTCTTGGCGTCAAGCATGGTCTCAGCCATGCGAATAGAGAGGTCATGAGCCTCTACTATTTTGAAGCTATCGCCCTCGCAGGTATAAGCTACGTATACATTGCCCCTGAGAGTCAGAACCCCTTTTTCTGTACGCATCTTGAGCACCAAATACCTATAGTGAGGTATGGCCATGAATTTGGTGAGCGATGGTCGACCAAGGATAGCATGGTAGGTGCCGTCGAAGTTAGTGACCACAAAGTTGACGTAGTCAGTGCGGAAGTGGTCCGGGGTACCAAACTGCACAGGTAGCGTGATCTGCCCGAGAGGTGTAGAGCTCTATTCGGGGAGGACACCCCAGAACTGTGCCTCATATGGTTTGAGATCTGCCTGGGTTATCTTCAGGGCTGGCAGACTATTCTTGAACAGTATATCGATGAAACTGCCGCCGTCAATCAGCACTCTATCGAACTGAACCTTCTTGATACAAGGATCGAGGACCAGGGGAAAACATCCTGGCTCAGGTATTGCGGCCCATTAGTCCTTTCTGCTAAAGGAAATCTCACAGTGAGACCAAGGAGGGAGCCGTAGATTAGCGATGAGTTCATCGGTGTTGGCCATGTTCAAGTAGGCGCGGGCGAGCAGCTTGCATTCTCGTTTGGTCTCAATGGACACTTTGCCTCCAATGATGGTGTGGATGTGATTGGTTGGCTTGACGTACTTGTGATGGGGATCTATGTCTTCATCATCGTTGTCCTCGTTGCGCTGTTCCCCTGCGTCGTTAGGCTTATCGGACGTATCCAGAGCCTGTTGACGCGTGTAGATAGACTTGAGAACGCGACAATTCTCCATGGTATGGTTTGACTTGGGGTGGAGCTGGAAGGGTCCTTTCAATGCTTTGGCGTAGTCTTCTTCGTAGTTGCGACGTCTGCCACTTTTCTTAACGGTGTTGACCTCGCAGTCGTCTTCCCGAGCACGCTTGCCCCTGTAATTGTCACGGCGATTACGCCGCTGATTACGCTGGTCGTGGTGGTCGCAGGGGTCGTTGCGCTGGTTGCGGCGATCAAAATTGTCGTTCTGACCATGGTTGCCACGGTAGTCGTCGCGATGTGGGGGTGGTCGGAGCGTGGAACCCTTGCTGCTTCTTCGATGATTATCTTTTTAGCATCGTCGGCATCCGCATATTTCTTAGCAGTGGCCAGGAGTGCTGTGACTGATTCAGGTCTCTTGCGGAGGAGCTTGTCCCGTAGGGCATCGTGGAAGCGGAGACCAGTGATGAAAGCCTTGATTGCCTCGTTGTCAGAGATTGATGGGACCTTGATGCACATCTCCGAGAAACGCCGGACGTACTCGTGTAGTAGCTCATCTTTTCGGTCTCGAATCCGCTGCAGATCATATTTGTTGCCGGGTTGCTCGCAAGTAGCAATGAAGTTGTCGATGAAAGCTTGCTTGAGCTCTTGCCAAGAATCAAAGTAGTTCATCGGCAAGCTGGCCAGCATTGGTGACCTGCATGGCCGACAGTGACTGGGAAGTAGTTGGACATGATGTGCTCGTCAGCCATGGCTGATCTGCACGCAGTTTCATAGAGCATGACCCATAATTCAGGGTTCTCCTTGCCGTCGTACTTCTGAAGTTTTTTGAGCTTGAAGTTCTTGGACCATATGACTTGGCGAAGGTGCAGAGTAAACTACTTCAAACCCGGAGGGCCGTGGGTAGTATCATATTTCATACAGCGATAGCTTTCGTGGGATGCACGATCATTGGCTCTTTGGTTGATGCGATCGCATAGATCGTGTTCTCCGAGGTAATGGCGGAGATCGTTATTGCCATCACGGCGATCTTGGTTGCCACCCTGATTAACCCTACGACTGTGGTTATTGCGGCAATTATCGCGGTTGTCTCAGCGGTTGTCATCCCAGAAGTCGTGGCGGTTGTCATCCCGACATCGGTTGTCGTCCTGACCACCATCATGGCCATCGATTCCGCCTTGACGGTTGTTTGATGGGTCGTTGTTGCGCGGGCCACGTTGGTTGGGTGGCTGTGAGCGACTTGAGTACTAGCGTCTGTGGCTTGATTCAACTGACATGGATGGAGCCTAGGCTTGATTTACAATCTCTGTGGTCTGGGCCATAGCAGCCATCAGGTAAGCGTGTATATCATCACGAACTGCCTGTGTTTCCAGGGTATTGGGTAGTTGTTGTATTATCGCCGTAGCAATAGCTACGTTGGTGCTTGGAGTCCTGAAGACCTGCTTGTCCCCCACCCTATCAAAGGCATTGTTAAGGTCACGTGGCTAGACCCTTATGTGTCGGGCCTCCTCTTCTACCTTGGCTTCGATTTGTCGGCGATTAAACCGGTCAATATTGCGTGCTTCGCGTGCTAGCCTTTCTTGTTCTATTTTGCCAACTACCGGTGGTTTATCATTACTGACAACATTGATCAAGTCTCCTTGACTTGGTGTGAAGGATGGGAATCGAGGGAATCCTAGGGCGTGGTCTGGGATATCTAGATCGTATTCAATGCCTTCATCATCATGACGCTGGAGCTCGGTGTGAACGGAGGCATTAGATGTGATGCCGGACGAGGAGCTTGAGCCACCCTCTTGAACTGTGTGGACCGATCCTTCTTGATAATCCTCAATCCGGACCATGTTGATGAAGTTGCGCAGGCCGTAGGGCTAGGCCTTGTGGTTCTCCATTGAGGCTTCATACTCGGAGAGCCAGAGACCCATCGTAGGGGCTGGCCGACAACGAACAGAGTGCCCTTCAGGAGTAGATGTGACCACGAGATCCATATCAAGTCGTGCAAGATGACTGGCCCGAGCTGGTCGGGTTGATCTGTTGTGGGTCATAGTTACCTGCTCATTAGGTTGACTTTGAATTGAACTTACCGGAGCCAGGGTTTCGGCAAGTTTGGTGCCGACCCAATCGATGGAGTCGAGCAAGTCGGTGTTGTCGATCTGCCTCCTTTTGTAGCGAGGAAGTGGACAACGGGTTGTCGGCATGGCTGAAGACGATGCTGGCGTGGTCGAAGCCAGATCCACCGTGGTTAGAGCCAGATCCACCGTGGTCAGAGCCGTAGCCGATGCAGGTGAAGCAGTGGCCAGCACAGATTGAACCCGCACCTCCTCCGAGGGTCATGGCGATGAAGTCGTTGGAGCCAGTGGTCTAGGTGATCTGGCCGATGGTGAACGTGAGGCCATTCGGCGTAGCCAGGGAACCAGGGATGATGACCATCTTGTTCGCCTAGAGAGCAGTACGCATACCCCCTACCTGGCATGCCACTGTCAATGAAATATGGTCGGCAGTCTACCTTGGGGTATGCCCAAGGTAGTAGATTATCGGCAGACAGATGCGCAAGCTACAAACAAGATGGTGACGCAAGATAGACATGAGATTTTATCCAGGTTTGACCACCGTAAAGGTGTAATACCTACGTCCTGCGTCTGATTGTATTGCTGTATGTTAATGAGAGATGTTTTTTAGAGGGGTCCCCTGCCCGCCTTATATAGTCTGGGGAGCAGGGTTACAGATCTAGAAACTAATCCTAATTGGTTATAATTGCCATAGGTGGCCAGATAAGGATTCCTATTCTAACCGACTAGGATCTTGCTTGATCTCCAAGTTTGTCTTGACTCCTTGCGTGGGACTCTGAATAGACCAGTCGAACCGCGCATCGTCTTCCAGTGGACCGGACCCCTTGGACTGGGCCGGCCCAAGCCTAGCCGTAAGGGTATAGGGGTTAATACCCCCACACGCACCTTCATCCTAGGACCCACAGTGGGTTCTTGCACATTTGGTACGATGACAGGTACACTCCTTTCCTACAAAGAGCTGGCCTGGATGTCATCTCTTTTCAGGTTCGTCGTGGGTTGCCCAAGTTCAACTTAGCGGCGATAACTGCGTTGGTAGACATGTATTAAAGTGAATCATTGGCTCCATTCATGGGCATTTGTTCATGTGATTGACTTTTTGACAAGTAATCTTGCTTTGTCTTAAATATAGGTGGTGGTCGGAGACTCATAGCTTCCACCTACCTTTCGGGGAGATGACTGTCTCGCTCCAGGATTGTTAGAAGATGCTAGGCCTAAGGATTCATGGCAACTAAAAGCTCTAGTTTGGTTTTGGTAAATTGATGAAACCCTAAGTGCTAACCTAGTTCATCAAGTGATCATGAGATAGGTAGCACACTTCAAGTGGAGAAGCCAATGAAGATCACAACATGACAATGGTGATGACATGGCGATGATCAAGGGCTCAAACTTGAAAAGAAGAAAGAGAAAAACAAAATGCTCAAGGCAAAGGTATAATCCGTAGGAGCTATTTTGTTTTGGTGATCAAGACACTTAGAGAGTGTGATGACATTTAGGTTTGATAGCCGTACTATTAAGAGGGGTGAAACTCGTATTGGAATGCAGTTATCAAAGTGCCACTAGATGCTCCAACTCATTGCATATGCATTTAGGATCTAGTGGAGTGCTAACATCCTTGAAAATGTTTGAGAAAATATGCTAACACCTGTGCACAAGGTGATACACTTGGTGGTTACCACACTAGAGCAAGGGTGAAGAGAACGGAGGAGATGCCAGCGTTGGTAAAGTGACCGGACGCTGGATCCAAATGCACCGAACGCTAACTGCCTGCGTCCGATCGCGCTGACTTGGTGGTATAGTGGCTAGAGTTTACCACCGGACACTGGGTTGTGTCCGGTCGAGGTGGACCGAACGCGTCCGGTTGAGGAAAACCGATTTTAGCCCCTTACTGTACTCAACCAGACGCTGAGGCTCCAGCGCCCGGTCAGTTTTTTTGGAGCGTCCGGTCAGTTTCATAGCCGTTGAAATTTGACGAATAGCGTTTGAAGCTAGTGACACGTGGTGTCCATCAGTGGACCGAACGCTGAGTCCAGGGTCCGGTTAGTTGGATCGGAGCATTCGGTCAGAGTGTAGTGTGCCCAGTGAAGGGGTACAACAGCTCTATTTCATGGGGGCTTCTATTTAAGCCCCATGGCCGGCTATGGCTTAGATCTTTGGCCATTTTCATTGACATAGCAACCTTGTGAGCCTAGCCAAAGTCCTCCCACTCATCTCCATCATTGATTCATCATCATAGTGAGATTGGGAGTGATCCAAGTGCATTGCTTGAGTGATTGCATCTAGAGGCACTTGGTGTTCATGTTTTGCTATGGATTTTGCTTGTTACTCTTGGTGGTTGCCGCCACCTAGACAGCTTGGAGCAGTGAGGATCATTGAGCGGAGGTGGTGATTGTCTCCGGCTCCGATCGTGGTGATTGTGAGGGGTTCTTGACCTTTCCCCGGCAGAGCGTCAAAAGGTACTCTAGTGGATTGCTCGTGGCTTGTGTGATCCTCATCTTGTGTTGGTTGTGCAGCACCCTATTGAGGGTTTGGCGTGTGAAGCCAATTAGCGCGTGAACCTCCAAGTGAGTGAATCACCACAACGAGGACTAGCTTGCTGGCAAGCAAGTGAACCTCGGTAAAAATCATTGTGTTCATCATTGATTCCGAGGTGATTGGTCTTCATTGTTATTCATCTTCATGATTGATTGGTTCATTCATCTACATGGTGGTATAACCCTCTTGATCACTCTCTTTACTTTACCGCAAACTAGTTGATAAGCTCTTTAGTGTAGCTAGTTGTGAGAGCTTGCATGCTTTTTTGGTGTGGCTCTTTAGTTAGCCTTTGAGAGCACACTAACATAGGGTAGTGTCATTGCTCTTGTGTGAATTGACACTATCTAAACTAGAATTGTTGTAGGTGGCTTGCATTTTGAGTAGGCTAGCGCAACACTTGCTTCACCTCATAATTGTCTAAAAATTTGGTTAAGTGTTGTTGTAGAAATTTTTATTAGGCTATTCACCCCCCCTCTAGCCATTAGGACCTTTCAAGTGGTATCGGAGCCGAGGTCACCGTTATTTGAGGCTTAATAATCTTCGGTGTTAAAATGGCTCAAATCAACAACACCAAGAAGCCACCCCAATTTGATGGCACAAATTATCCTTATTGGAAGTAAAAAATGACCACACGCATCAAGTCAATCAATAGAAAGGTGTGGAAGGTGGTAGAAACCAAAATTGAGATTGGTGATCTAGAGAATCCCACGGTGGCCGAAGAAGTACTCCTTCAAAACAATGACATTGCTCTAAGTGCTATTCATGATGCAATTGATGAGAGAACATTTGAGCAAATCAAGAATGTTGAGATGGCTCATGAGGCTTGGAAGAAGTTGAAAGAATCATTTGAGGGCACTCAAGCCATGAAGGGTGCAAAGGCATATATTCTCAAAGAGAAGTTTGCAAGCTTCAAGATGAAGGAGGATGAAAGTGTGCCGGAGATGTTCCATAGGCTTCAAGTGCTTATTAATGATCTCAAAGCACTTGGAGAAGAGGTGAAGGACAAGGACTTCTCCCACAAGTTCTTGAGATGCTTGCCTTCAAGATTTGGTACATTGGTCACCATTCTAGTGAGAAGTGGTTTAGACACCATGACACCAAACCAAGTATTGGGAGATATAATGACCGATGATACCTATAGAGATGATGACGAGAAGGAAGAAAAGAAGGAGAAGAAAGATGAGAAGAAGAAGAGCGTGGCATTCAAAGCCACATCATCCAAGGGCAAAGCAAAGCAAGAAACATCAAGTGAAGAAGATGAATCATGGGATGATGATGATGATGAGAAGATGGCTCTATTTGTCAAGAGATTTGGCAAGTTTATGGTGAAGAAGGGCTACCGTGCTAGAAGAAAGAAGTCTTCATCCAAGAACAAAGAAGAGTCAAGAAGGTGCTTCAAGTGTGGAAGCAAAGATCATCTTGTTGCTCAATGCCCATACAATAGTGACAATGATGATGACAACAAGAAGAACAAGAAGAAGGACAAGAAGGAAAAGAAAGAGAAGAAGGACAAGATGGCCTTCAAGAAGAAGAAGGGTGGTTCCTATGTAGTCACTTGGGATAGTGATGCTTCCTCAAGTGATGATGATGATGATAGTGATGATCACAAGACCACCAAGAAGAAGGTTCTTGCAAGCATTGCCATCAATGAGAAGCCTTCTCTCTTCGAATCTTCATCATGCTTCATGGCTAAGGACACTAAGGTACAATCTTGTGATGATGAAAGTGATGAAGAACATGTTGATGATGATGAACATGAAAACAAAAATGATAGTGATAGTGATGATGATGAACCTACTAAGGACGAATTATTTGACATGCTGGAAGATGCTAGAGAACACTTTGATATCAAGAGAAGGGAATGCAAAAGCTTGCGTAAGGAACTAAAAGCCCTTAAGCAAGCCTTTGATGAGCTCAATGCATCTCATGAGAGGCTAGAGGAAGCCAATGAGAAGCTTGGCAAAGCTCACAAAAAGCTTGAAAAGGCTCATTCCTCTTTACTTGATGAGCAAAATAAAAAGAGGCATGTTGAAACTTGCAATGTAGGTTTAACTTGTGATATAATTGATGAATCACTATCTATGCCTATCATTGTTGCTACTACTAATCCTTCTTGTAGCACTTCCACTTCTACCTCTTCTAGTAGTGATGGTCTCACTTGTGATGCCTCACTAGTGGTTGAGAATGAGAACCTCAAGAAGGAGGTCACTAAGCTCACTCACACCTTGGCTAAGGCTTATGGTGGTGAGGACCGCCTGCTTATGGCCTTGGGTAGCCAAAGAGCTTCTCTCTACAAAGCAGGATTGGGCTATACCCCCAAGAAAGGCAAGGCGGCCTTTGCTCCTCACAAGACAAGTTTTGTGAAGAACAATGGTCGGTTTTGCACTAGTTGCAAGCAAGTTGGTCATAGAGAGCATGAATGCACCAACAAAAGCAAAAATGCTAATGTATCCTCCATTAAGCTTAATTCTTCCTATATGCTTGTTAAGGGTACAAATGGTGTGAAGGCTAAGTTCATTGGCAAACCATGGATGGGCTCAAAGAAGAAAGCCATTTGGGTGCCAAAGAGCTTGGTTACTAACCTTCAAGGACCCAAGCAAGTTTGGGTACCTAAAAAGAATTGATCTTCCTTTGTAGGTTAATTACAAAGCTGGAGGAAGGCATTGGGTTCTTGATAGTGGGTGCACTCAACACATGACCGGTGATGCAAGAATGTTCAACTCAATCAACACCAATGGAAATGATGGTTATGATAGTATCACATTTGGTGACAATGGCAAAGGCAAGGTCAAAGGGCTTGGTAAGATTGCAATATCCAATGACTTGAGCATATCCAATGTGTTGCTAGTAGAGAGCTTGAATTTCAACTTGCTATCCATGGCTCAATTATGTGATCTTGGATTCAAATGCATATTTGGAATAGATGATGTAGAGATCATAAGTGTAAATGGCTCTAACTTGATCTTCAAAGGCTTTAGATATGAGAATCTATACTTGGTTGATTTCAATGCTAGTGAAGCTAGATTGTCCACATGCTTGTTCACTAAGTCTAGCATGGGTTGGTTATGGCATAGAAGGCTTGGTCATGTTGGAATGAAACGATTGAATAGATTGATTAAGCATGACTTAGTTAAAGGCTTGAAAGATGTTGTGTTTGAAAAGGATAAGCTTTGTAGCTCTTGTCAAGCCAGCAAACAAGTTGGAAACACCCATCCTAAGAAAAGCATGATGAGCACTAGTATAGCATTTGAGTTATTGCATATGGATTTATTTGGGCCAACTCAATACACTAGCATTGGTGGAAATAAATATGGCTTTGTGATAGTGGATGATTACACTAGATACACATGGGTATTCTTTCTAGTGGACAAAAGTGATGTGTTTGCAATATTCAAATCATTTGTCAAGGGCATTCACAATGAGTTTGAAACAACCATCAAGAGAGTTAGAAGTGACAATGGTAGTGAGTTCAAGAATACTAGAATTGATGAGTTATGTGATGAATTTGGAATTAGACATCAATTCTCGGCCAAGTACACACCTCAATCAAATAGCCTTGTTGAGAGAAAGAATAGAACACTCATTGATATGGCAAGGTCTATGCTTAGTGAGTACAATGGCAGTCAATCCTTTTGGGCCAAAGCTATCAACATGGCTTGCTATTGTAGCAACCGCCTCTATTGTCACCAATTGAAAGAGAAGACACCATATGAGCTCTTGAATGGTAGAAAGCCCAACATTGCATATTTTCGGGTCTTTGGTTGCAAATGCTATATCTTGAAGAAAGGCACAAGATTGGGCAAGTTTGACAAGAAATGTGATGAAGGATTCCTACTTGGTTACTCCACTACAAGCAAAGCATATAGAGTTTGGAATTTGGATAGTGGTACTCTTGAGGAGGTTCATGATGTTGAATTTGATGAAACCAAGGGTTCACAAGTAGAGAATGAGAACTTGGAAGATGTTAGAGGCATTCAACTTTCAAATGCCATGAAGAACATGGATATTGGTGAATTGAGGCCTAGGCAAGTAAATGATGATGAAGATGATCAAGTGCAAGTGCTTTCTAACTCAAATGTGCAAGATGATACAAATCAAGCTAGTGGAAGTGACTCTCATGACATTGATCAAGATCAAGTGGCTAGTACATCATCTCAACCCAATGATCAAGCAAGTGCAAGCAATCAACTTCCAATTCTCCAATCAACCAATGTTGCAAGAGATCATCCTTTGGATATAATCATTGGTGATATTTCAAGAGGTGTACAAACAAGATCAAGATTAGCATCATTTTGTGAACACTTCTCATTTGTGTCATCCATTAAACCAAAGAAGATAGATGAAGCTTTGAAGGATGTTGATTGGGTGAATGCTATGCATGAAGAGCTTAACAACTTCACAAGAAATCAAGTATGGGAATTGGTAGAAAGACCAAAGGGACACAATGTGATTGGAACCAAATGGGTCTTTAGAAACAAGCAAGATCAAGATGGGATAGTTGTAAGGAACAAAGCAAGATTGGTAGCACAAGGCTATACACAAGTTGAAGGTCTTAACTTTGGAGAAACATATGCCCCGGTTGCTAGATTGGAAGTAATTAGAATCTTGCTGGCCTATGCTTGTGCCCACAACATCAAGCTCTATCAAATGGATGTTAAGAGTGCATTTCTCAATGGCTACATCAATGAAGAAGTGTATGTAGAGCAACCTTCTGGTTTTGAAGATGATAAGAAGCCCAACCATGTGTACAAGTTGAAGAAGGCATTGTATGGCTTGAAGCAAGCACCTAGAGCATGGTATGAGAGATTGAGGGACTTCCTCCTCTCTAAAGGGTTCACAATGGGCAAGGTTGACACCACTCTTTTCATCAAGAAGATTGGAAAAGACTTGTTTGTGTTGCAAATCTATGTTGATGATATCATATTTGGATCAACCAATCAAGAATTTTGTGATGAGTTTGGAAAGATGATGGCTAATGAGTTTGAGATGTCCATGATTGGAGAATTGAGTTACTTCCTTGGTCTTCAAATCAAGCAATTGAAGAATGGTACTTTTGTGAGTCAAGGCAAGTACATCAAGGACATGATTAAGAAGTTTGGCATGATTGATAGCAAAGTCATTAGCACACCAATGGGAACCAATGGCAACTTGGATAGTGATGCAAGTGGAAACATGGTGGATCAAAAGTTGTATCGGTCCATGATTGGAAGCCTACTCTATGTGACCGCATCAAGGCCGGATGTCATATTTAGTGTATGCATGTGTGCAAGATTTCAAGCCTCACCAAGAGAAAGTCATTTGAAGGCTACAAAGAGAATATTGAGATACTTGAAGCATACACCAAATGTTGGTTTGTGGTATCCCAAAGGAGCAAAGTTTGAGCTAGTTGGTTACTCTGACTTGGATTATGCGGGATGCAAGGTTGAAAGAAAGAGCACATCGGGCACTTGTCAATTGTTGGGAAGATCACTTATTTCATGGTCATCAAAGAAGCAAAATAGTGTTGCATTATCAACCGCCAAAGCCGAATATATATCCGCCGGTAGTTGTTGTGCACAAATACTTTGGATGAAGGCCACTTTGAGTGATTTTGGAATCAAGTTCAAGAAAGTGCCATTGCTATGTGACAATGAGAGTGCAATCAAGCTAACCAACAATCCGGTGCAACATGCAAGAACAAAGCACATTGATGTCCGCCACCATTTCATAAGAGATCACCAACAAAAAGGGGACATTTGTATTGAGAGTGTAGGCACCGAAGATCAACTTGCCGATATATTCACCAAGCCATTGGATGAGAAAAGGTTTTGCAAGCTAAGGAATGAGTTGAACATATTGGATTTCTCAAATATGTGTTGATGCACCCCCCACTCATATGACATGCCTCTCCTTCAAGCAATCCAATGTAAAAGTTGATTGGCATGGCATACATCCTTGCTAAGGACATGTTTTAGTGCATCTAGTCATATTTTCAATCTAATTAGGACCTTTCTAGTGGTTCTATTTTATTAGGCTCATTCATGAAAATCAAATGAATTTGATGTTTATATGGTATCACTATTGCTTCTATGTTTGACATGATCTAGTGATAGCATATGACAAGTTTATGGGCTTGTAAACCTAGTGTTTAATCTAGAAAATGAACTATAAGTGTTTAACTCAACATGGTACAAGATAACCCTTATTTGGAGGTGTGAAGAAGCTTGTCCTTGGATCAAACCAAGTTAAATATCTTTGGCAAACAATCTAGATTGGACCAAATTTGGGAAAATGATCCTCACCCCATTGATTGACATTGATAATCTCAACCCTACAAGTAATACTATCTACATTTAGAACCTTTGTGGTCATTAATGACAAAGGGGGAGAGAAACAAAGATGTGGGGGAGAGAGAAATAAAGATAGTGAAAAAGGGAAAGAAACATAGATATCTCTTGACATATGACATAGGGGGAGAGATATGAAAAAGGAAAGGGATCAACTAAAATTTTGAGCACACAAGTAGGGGGAGCAAGCTCATGAACTTGTATGATGCATTTGAATGTGCACTTCATATGTTTGCTTGCATGGCACAAGTTCTAAAATTCAAAATATCCATGCTTGTGTGATATATGCTAGTTGTAAGATTGAATGATGAAATAAAATCACTAGATAACTTTCATTTCCAAGTAAGTCTTTACAAGTGGTATCTTTCTAAAGTATGTTTCCAAGTGGTATTAAGTTAACAATGGTGCTAAGGATGATATATTGGTGCACTCCGATTGGTATCACGCTTCAAAGGTCCATCTTTTATACCTTAGCATCATTTGGTAGACATTGACTCCTATATTTCCTATCTAAGCATATGTGCAAGCTTCAATCCAAACTCTTAGCACATATGTAGGGGGAGAAATTGCTACCATTTGGGGTTCATGAAACTTTTCCATATCCTTTTACACATGGTAAATATGCTTGGGCAAGCAACATGGATTCAATTGAATTTTAATTCATATCTTTGTATAAGGGTTGTCATCAATTACCAAAAAGGGGAGATTGAAAGCTCTAGTTTGGTTTTGGTAAATTGATGAAACCCTAAGTGCTAACCTAGTTCATCAAGTGATCATGAGATAGGTAGCACACTTCAAGTGGAGAAGCCAATGAAGATCACAACATGACAATGGTGATGACATGGCGATGATCAAGGGCTTAAACTTGAAAAGAAGAAAGAGAAAAACAAAATGCTCAAGGCAAAGGTATAATCCATAGGAGCTATTTTGTTTTGGTAATCAAGACACTTAGAGAGTGTGGTCACATTTAGGTTTGATAGCTGTACTATTAAGAGGGGTGAAACTCGTATTGGAATGCGGTTATCAAAGTGCCACTAGATGCTCTAACTCATTGCATATGCATTTAGGATCTAGTGGAGTGCTAACATCCTTGAAAATATTTGAGAAAATATGCTAATACCTGTGCACAAGGTGATACACTTGGTGGTTAGCACACTAGAGCAAGGGTGAAGAGAACGGAGGAGATGCCAGCGTCGGTAAAGTGACCGGACGCTGGATCCAAATGCACCGAACGCTAACTGCCTGCGTCCAATCACGCTGACTTGGCGGTACAGTGGCTAGGGTTTACCATCGAACACTGGATTGTGTCCGATCGAGGTGGACCGGACGCGTCTGATCGAGAAAAACCGATTTTAGACCCTTACTGTACTCGACCGAACGCTGAGGCTCCAGCGTCCGGTCAGTTTTTTCGGAGCGTCCGGTCAGTTTCATAACCGTTGAAATCTGACGAACAGCGTTTGAAGCTAGTGACACGTGGCATCCATCAGTGGACCGGACGCTGAGTCCAGGGTCTAGTCAGTTGGATCGGAGCATCCGGTCAGAGCGCAGTGTGCCCAGTGAAGGGGTACAATGGCTCTATTTCGTGGGGGCTTCTATTTAAGCCCCATGGCTGGCTATGGCTCAGATCTTTGGCCATTTTCATTGACATAGCAACCTTGTGAGCCTAGCCAAAGTCCTCCCACTCATCTCCATCATTGATTCATCATCATAGTGAGATTGGGAGTGATCCAAGTGCATTGCTTGAGTGATTGTATCTAGAGGCACTTGGTGTTCATGTTTCGCTGCGGATTTTGCTTGTTACTCTTGGTGGTTGCCGCCACCTAGATGGCTTGGAGCAGCAAGGATCGTTGAGCGGAGGTGGTGATTGTCTCCGGCTCCGATCATAGTGATTGTGAGGGGTTCTTGACCTTTCCTCGGCGGAGCATCAAAAGGTACTCTAGTGGATTGCTCGTGGCTTGTGTGATCCTCATCTTGTGTTGGTTGTGCGGCACCCTATTGAGGGTTTGGAGTGTGAAGCCAATTAGCGCGTGAACCTCTAAGTGAGTGAATCGCCACAACGAGGACTAGCTTGCCGGCAAGCAATTGAACCTCGGTAAAAATCATTGTGTTCATCATTGATTACGAGGTGATTGGTCTTCATTGTTATTCATCTTCGTGATTGATTGGTTCATTCATCTACACGGCGGTATAACCCTCTTGATCACTCTCTTTTCTTTACCGCAAACTAGTTGACAAGCTGTTTAGTGTAGCTAGTTGTGAGAGCTTGCATGCTTGGTTGGTGTGGCTCTTTAGTTAGCCTTTGAGAGCACACTAACATAGGGTAGTGTCATTACTCTTGTGTGAATTGACACTATCTAAACTAGAATTGTGGTAGGTGGCTTGCATTTTGAGTAGGCTAGCGCAACACTTGCTTCTCCTCATAATTATCTAAAAATTTGGTTAAGTGTTGTTGTAGAAATTTTTATTAGGCTATTCACCCCCCCTCTAGCCATTAGGACCTTTTAGCAACCCAGTCACCGGGTAGTGCAGGTCAGAGGGCTAGACAGCATGAGTGGAGGCCTTCCTTGGGCGTGATCTTAGCAAGCAAGGGGCTCGCACTTCTGGAGTTCCCATCTCCTGGCTACATGTAGAGTTTGCACAGTGCCCCGAGGAGGCAGATGAGGAGACCGCTAGGTACTACTACTGGGCGTGGATCCTACACCTTTTTGCCTGAGTTCTCTTTCCTGACTCCATGGGTGACAGTGCATCCTGGATGTGGATCCGCTGCCTCAGTGACTAGGACCAGGCGGGTCAGTACAGCTGGAGCTCTACAGTCTTGTGTTTTCTATACTGGCTACTATGCGAGGGGTGTTGTCGGTCTTCGTCCAACCCATCACTTGGTGGATGCGTGTACCTGTTATTGCTGTGGATGTGGGCTCGTCTTCCAGTTGGCCGTCTAGAGGTTCTAGATCGTCGTGAGTGGTTCCAAGGTTAGCCTCCAAGTCGCCAGTCGACGTGGGCGTACCTTTGGGACCAGGTTAGGGTTCCACACACGAGGATAGACCGGGCGTACATTGAGTACACGAATGAGCTAGATACGCTGACGGCGTCTAGTGTAAGTAAATTTTATTTTCCATGCTGCTTTGAAAAGGATTAGTATACCATCTAACATCTTATTTGGATATGTTGCAGGTGGAGTGGGAGCCATATGGTGGAGAGGACGCACTTCCTTTTTAGCTGAGCAATGTTTGTGGGGTCGACGACGACTTCTATAGGATGAGGTGCCCTCTAATCTGCTTCTATGCTGTCGAGTTCCGTCTGCCAGATAGGGTTGCACGCCAATTTGGAGTGAGATAGCTTTGGCCTATGGCTCTATTCTCGACTGGCATTGACTTACACAAGTAAGTGTTTTGATATTTCAAATGTCTCATGATGATGGTCCATTTCTATTAATATGGTGACACGTACATGGATTCATGTAACGATGACATACGTACAGGTTGGATCGTGAGAGGAACAAGAAGATTTTTGACTGGGAGAGGCACCACCAATCCTTCATTAAGGAATGGTAGGAGATGCACGACAACGTGGACGACAACAATGAGACGCACATGAACCGTGAGTTTAGGCAGTACCAAGCTTGGTACCAGCGTGTGACACGGTGCAGGCTGAGGCTATAGTGGACCGAAGCTGACTACACCGACATCGAGTCATCCGACGATGAAGACACGGCGTACGACCAGTCGACTCGTGCAGGAAGGCAGGTGGAGGCAGGACCAATCTTGGATAGAGTGGTAAGCCAATTGCTTTATTTTTGTACGTTAAGTTGCATAACAATACATTAAGCGTTCTTAGACCAACATTAGGAGTTATCTATTGTAGTTAGTGCAACCTTCGAGCCGTATAACCCTTATAATACGTTAGATTCTTATACAAAAGAAAACAAAACCTAATGCTATCTGTTCAGAAGTATTATTATTGAGTACTTTATTGTAGGGCAATACACTGAAATGCTCAGTTGAAGAGATCGAGCGCGTTCGGCCAAGAGTCAATGACGACTACATACTTGGCTTCCTAGACGTAAGATTAAAAATATTCTTTCAAACATATCATTAATACGTTATATTCTTTCAGTTAACATAGTTTTGTACAACAGAGGTTGTCACGTCGCCTACGTCGTGCGACTGGTCGTTGTGGTTGTAGGACAGACACGACGCAAGACGTGTACGTTCCTTTCGCGGGAAGAGGAGGCTTGGGTTCCTCTAGTCAAGCAGCTACAGAGGATGGGGACGAGGACAAGGAGGAGGAGGACGACGATGACGTGGAAAAGAGGCACGATGAGCTTGACCCCTCTTAGCTCCATGACGCTCCCTCGACTCATCCTACACCGCCTCTAGGCACTAGGCGATGCCATCCGCGTGACCCTTACACTCCAGGCACCAACGCTCTGGGTCACAAGGGTAAGGGCAAGAGTAGGAGGTAGTGAGGGATGTGGTAGCTATTAGTATGAACTATTGTGGATTTTGTATTTACTTTTATGTAACTATTTAGGACTGTATGGACATTGTGGACTATTTAGACTTTGCATGACATATTATGTTGGTTGTGATGTTTGTTGTGGTTGCATTATGCTCCTTGGATGATTAAATGTTTGGAATATATATTGATGTCTCTATTTGTAACTGTGGATGCTCCTAAAACAAGACCGTATCTTGCGAATTTTTCTCGTGAACCTTTAATCATACTACACTTCTACAAAGGCACAAATGTAGTACACAGATTAACTATAAATTTATTAGAACGCGTATAATCCAAATGTATTATACATACGCTTTGTAGATGAATCTAGGATTACCAAGCAACAGTGAATGAATCTATGCTTTTCAGATAATAAACATAGACTTTTCAGATACACGGACAACAACAAATTATCACATCACTGATATAGTACTGGCATGCAAGGAAGCACAACTCCACTCTATCTCCACCACCCATCTTATGACTGTTTGATCCAAGGGCTGAGGTGAAGAGGCACACGGATTGCTGACATGGCACATTGAGAGGCCTCCATTCCTCCTCTCAACCTATAAATAACCACTCTCTCTCTCTCATTCACACACACAACAAGGAAGAAGAACACTCCTCAGCATTTGTTTTCGTTGCAGTACCAATGTCTGGAGGGTCGTCCAGAGGGAGAGAAAAGGGGAAGGAAACTACCTGGGGGTGGGAGGGTCCTCTTGGTCCCAATTTCTTTGAGGAAGCTCTTTATGAGAGGTTCCTAGTTGAGAGCAAAAGTGATTTCACCAAAGAGACACCACTGAGAGGATACGATTAAAGGAAAGAAGAGTGGCCAAAATGCATGCATGGTGAGGACTGCCTAGTGCAGATGTTCACCGAGGGAATAGATGGAGGTCGTCGTTTCTTCAAATGCCCACGAGCATGGGTAATTGCTATTACTATTTGTTTCTTCAATATGTCAATTCGTGAGGTAGGGTGAAGTGGAGAGAAAAACCCAAGAGGGAGGAGAAAGAAGAGGAAGAACGCTCGAGCAAGAAGGTTGGGCCAGGGTTAAATGCAGGGAGCTTGGCGCCAGTCACTACGGCACTGAGCCCCCTAGTCGGTCATGGACCGTGCCCAGGAGCTCAGCACCAGAGACGCTGGCGCCGAGCTCGGCGCCAGCATCAATGGCGCCGAGCTAAGGGTCCATTTCCTGAATTCTTTCCGCCAGGGGTCTATTTGTGAGAAACTTTCAAAAAAGGGGCCAAATTGTAAAAAATTTGGTCCAGACGCCCACGGTTGCATGCAGTCAGTTTCTTCCCTCCGGTCACGCGTGGGCTCGCGACGTTCGGATGTCGCTCGACCGCACATGCATCACCCCGTGCCTATGCGGGGCCGTGCCGTCCAAACGTCGCCCACGCGGGGTTCGCTTGTGCCCTCTCCTGCTTCCCACGCGTATGCCATGTGTAACACCTGATCTACTTTTGAAACATCCGGATGCAACAATTACAACATAAAAAAGACAATAAAATACTTGAAACATGCATCAGAAACACTTAAAAAACAATTAAAAACTATTGCAAACATAAGCCACTAGATAAAACACTTGCAACATATGTGTGAAATATACACAACATCTAGATAAACACGCTTGCAACATACGTCTACAAAATAAATGAAACATTGGGGACAGACGCTTGCAACATACATGTACAACCATTGCAACATATGCAACATCCTGATACTTTTGTAACATCCATGTGAAACACTTGAAACATACCTCTAAAATATTTGAAACATTTGAAATGTACACTTGCAACATTCATCATATTTTGGTGCGGCCTCCTCCGCCTCTGTATCGGGGCGCGCGGCTGTAATAGAAGGCGAGGCCGGATGGGCTTTCGCGCTAGGGCCTGGCGCTTCTCCTTGCACTGGCGGCGCCTATCGGCGTCGTGGGGCGGGGTAGGCGACGGAGTAGGAGTAGCAAGGTGGGTGCGCGGAGCAGCGGTAGGAGCTGGCCGCCGCAGGTCGCTTCAGTGGATGACGTAGGGCGCGGCAGTGACGATGACGCAGAGGATGGGTGGGTGCTGGAGCAAGAAGCTTGGATGGGAAGGGATCTATGGCAGCCTGAATTTCACGTCGCCTGGCACGGTCACGAGTGGACGCCGTGACGGGAAGGCGAGGGGTGGACGACGTGGTGAACACCGCGATGGGTGGAGTGGGGAAGTTATTGGTCATAGAGATGGGAGAGTAGGGGAGCATGCCAGTTGCCTCTTGGGCTGGTCCACTGCATATGCCCAGGAAGATAGCGCCCGATCGTCCGGACGCCTTACAGGAAGCATTACCATATTAGTTATTAGAATGTCTGTCACTGTTATTAGTCATCAGAAGCCTAATTTAAAAAGGAAGGAGAAGGCAAACCTAGGACAGATGGCCCTATACGGGACGTGTTTGGTTTTGTGACCCTGAGAAGACAACAAAATTTTGCTGGCCCATAAAATTTGGCCACGTATTGTTTCTTTGTAAATTTCTCCAGCCAAGAAAAACTAAGTTTATTAAACATACACGCTCAATTCCACATTATACTTTATTTTGGTTTTGTCCTAAGCAACTATCTTTGATCAAGTTTATAGAACAATACACCATCTATAACATTAAATTAGTTTCATTAATTTTCATTGAATATGTCTTGGTAGTATATTTATTTGAACCGTGTAAATGTTAAATTGCTTGATCCACAACAAGTAAAGATTTACATTCACAGTCCTACTACCAAATGCAAAAAGGTCGATACCACAGTCCGTAGTACTCTAGCAACATAGGACTCAAAAAACAGGTGGCTAATTTTCATTTATACTAAAGAAATTGCAGGAGGGTGACCCACTGCCAATTCTAACTAACATATTATCTTTTGTCAGAGTTCTCTATCAACCACGTTAAAAGGCCCTAAATGACTAGATGGGGATAAATAGTCTATAAAAATTTCTACAACAACACTTAAGCCAAGTTGTTAGATAATTAAACGGTGAAACGAGTGTTACACTAGCCTACTAAAAAGCAAGCCACCTATCTATAATTCTAGTTGCTATGATCAGTATATCACACAAATGGCTAAGTCACTACTCTCTAAGTTAGTGAGCTCTCAAAGACTAACTAAAGAGCCTCACTAACCAAACTACTTGACACAAGCTAGCTCTCAAAGTAATTACACTAAAGAGCTTAGCTACACTAGAATGTAAATACACAAAAGAGATAGCGAGGTTATACCGCCGTAGCAAGTGGCAATCAATCAATCACAAGAATACCAATGAAGTCCTCGGAGACAAGATGGCACAATGATTTTTCACCGAGGTTCACTTGCTTGCCGGCAAGCTAGTCTCTGTTGTGGCTATTCATTCACTTGGATGTTCACGCGCTAATAGGCATCACACGCCTAACCCGCAATCGGGTGCCGCACAACCAACATAAGATGAGGATCACACAAGCCACGGGCAATCCATTAGAGTACCTTTTGGGTCTCCGCCGGGGAAAGGTCACGAACCCCTCACAATCACCACGATTGGAGCCAGAGACAAGCACCTCCCTCCGCTCGATGATCCTCGCTGCACCAAGCCGTCTAGGTGGCAGCAACCACCAAGAGTAACAAGCGAATCCTGTAGCTAAACACAATCACCAAGTGTCTCTAGATGCAATCACTCAAAGCAATGCACTTGGATGCTCTCAAATCTCACCAAATGATGAATCAATCAAGCAAGATGAGTGAGAGAGGAATGGGTAGGATCACTAGGGTGTGTTCTCAATAGAAATGACCAAGAGAGTGAGCCCAAGCTGGTTACCACGGTTATATAGGGGCCAAACAAAATAGAGCCGTTACCCCCCTCATTGCACTGAAACCTAGGGCGATCGGACGCGCCGGTGAACTGACTGGGCACACGCCACCCAGCGTCCGGTCGCTGGAAGCGCGCACGTGTCCATGCTTTAAACCTGCATTGCCCGATCTCAACGGTCAAGTGACTCAGCGCCAACAGCTAAGTGAAGACCGGACGCACCGAGTCGAGACCGGATGCAGCGCCCCTACGTCCGCTCGCACGCGCCCGAGCACCCAAAGCGCCAAGACCGGGCGCGACTCTTTGCCACTGGACGCTACACCATCGCAGAGTTAGGTCAACTCTAGAAAGCATCCAGAGAGGGATTTCGACAACCGGACGCATCATATCATGCATGATCGGGCGTGTCGCGGAGTCTGATCCTCTTTAGCCTCGCGCACCAGCCCACGTCAGCAACGATCGGACTCCGTGACGCGTCCGATCACAAGACCAAGACCGTGCCCTTCTACATTGCTGACCGGACGCGTACATCCAGCGTTCGGTCCTACGTCTGATCATAGGAAACAGCGCCATCTCAACTCCAACTTCTCCACCCTTGCTCAAATGTGCTAACCACTAAGTGTATCACCTTGTGCATGTGTGTTAGCAACTTTTCACAAATATTTTCAAGGGTGTTAGCACTCTCTAGAATCTAAATGCATATGCAATGAATTAGAACATCTAGTAGCACTTTGATAAGCACATTTCACGTCGAGTTTCACCCCTCTTAATAGTACGGCTATCGATCCTAAACATGATCACACTCACTAAGTGTTTTGATCACCAAAACAAAATGGCCCTATCAAATATACCTTTGCCTTAAGCCCATTTTGTTTTTTGCTTTCTTTTTTTCCAAGTCTGGAGCTTGATCACCATCACATGTCCATCACCATCATCATGGACTTCATCTTTGCTCCACCACTTGGATTGGACCATCCTATCTAGTCTCACTTCAATACAAGGATTAGTCCAAATGGGTTTCATCAATTATCAAAAACCAAACTAGGGCTTTCAATCTCCTTCTTTTTGGTAATTGATGACAACCTCTACAAAGATATGAAATAAATTCAAATTTGAATCCATGTTGCTTGCCCAAGCATTTTTACCATGTGTAAAGGATTTGGGCAAGTTTCATGAACCCGAATTGGATTGAAGCTCCCCCTACATATGTGCTAAGAGTTTGGATTGAAGCTTGCACATATGCATAGATAGGAAATGTGGGAAAGCAATGTCTACCAAGTGATGCTAAGATGTAAGAGATGGACCTTTGAAGCGTGATACCAATCGGAGTGCATCAATAATACCATCTTTAAAACCATGGTTAGCTAGATATCACTTGGAAAACACAAACACTAGATACCTCGTGAGATCAACATTATAAGCAAGGCTCTAGTACCACTTGTGAAACAAACCAAGTATCTAGCTATCATCCTATGCATGCTAGTATTTCATTTCATCAATCAAACCTACAACTAGCATACACCACACAAGCATGTATATTGAATTTAAACTTTTTTTCAAATGCAAGTAGGCATATGTGAATGCACATTCAAATGCAACATTCAAGTTCATGAGCTTGCTCCACCTACTTGTGTGCTCAAATTTTAATTTATCACCTTCCTTTGTCATTTCTCTCCCCCCATGTCCATTTTCTCCCCCATTTCACTTTTATCTTTGTTTCTCTCCCCCTTTGTCATCAATGACCACAAAGGTTCAATTTTAG
The DNA here is from genome assembly GCF_019320115.1 of Miscanthus floridulus. NCBI lineage: Eukaryota > Viridiplantae > Streptophyta > Magnoliopsida > Poales > Poaceae > Miscanthus > Miscanthus floridulus. The sequence goes on along the minus strand of NC_089587.1, from coordinate 116,495,097 downwards.
ATAGATTAAGATTATCAATGTCAATCAAAGGGGTGAGGGTCATTTTCCAAAAAATGGTTCAATCTAGAGCACTTGCCAAAGATATTTAACTCGGTTTGATCCAAGGACAAGCTTCTCCACACCTCGTTTTAGGGGTTATCTTGACCATGTTGAGTTAAACACTTATAATTCATTTTCTAGATCAAACACTAGGTTCACAAGCCCACAAACATGTCATATGCTACCACTAGATCAAGTCAAGTATAGAAGCAATAGTGGTACCATACAAGCATCCAATTCATTTGATTTTCATGAATGAGCCTATAAAACATGGGGAATGTCTAGATGCAGTAAACAAGTCCTTAGCAATGGATGTATGCATGCCAATCAACATTTACCTTGGATTGCTCGAAGGAGAGGCATGTCATATTAGTGGGGGTGCATTAACACATATTTGAGAAATCCAATATGTTCAATTCATTCTTTAACTTGCAAAACCTCTTCTCATCAAGTGGCTTGGTGAATATATCGGCAAGTTGATCTTTGGTGCCCACACTCTCAATTGAAATGTCCCCTTTTTGTTGATGATCTCTTATGAAATGGCGTCGGACATCTATATGCTTTGTTCTTGCATGTTGGACCGGATTGTTGGTGAGCTTGATAGCACTCTCATTGTCACATAACAATGGCACTTGTTTGAACTTGATTCTAAAATCATTCAAAGTGACCTTCATCCAAAAAGAATTTGTGCACAACAACTACCGGCGGATATGTGCTCTTCCTTTCCACTTTGCATCCCGCATAATCTGAGTCGGAACAACCAACTAGCTCAAACTTATCTCCTTTGGGATACCACAAACCAACATTTTATGTATTCTTCAAGTACATCAATACTCTCTTTGTTGCCTTCAAATGACTTTCTCTTGGTGAGGCTTGAAATCTAGCACACTTACATACACTAAACATGACATTTGTCCTTGATGCGGTCACATAGAGTAGGCTTCCAATCTTAGAGTGATACAACTTTTGATTCACCATGTTGCCACTTGCATCACTATCCAAATTGTCATTTGTTCCCATAGGTGTTGAAAGCCCTAGTTTGGTTTTGGATAATTGATGAAACCTAGGACTAACCTTTGATCTAAGTGTGTGAATTAGAAAAGGTGGTCCAATCCAAGTAATTGAGGCAAGATGAAGTCCATGGTGATGGAGGTGGACATGAAATGATGATGATCAAGTGCTCAACTTAGAAAAGAAGAAATAGAAAAACAAAAACCGAGATGATCAAGGCAAAGGTATATGATAGATTTTTGTTTTGGCACTTAAGGCACCATAGAGGGTGTAAGTGCATGTAGGAATGATAGCCGTACTATAAAGAGGGGAAATCTTTGGCTAAACGGTTTATTGAATGCCACTAGGTGACATGATTCTTGCATATGCATTTAGGAACCTAGTGTGCTAACTTTGACCCTTGTAAAATGCTAACACACGTGCACACAAGTTCTACACTTTGTGGTTAGCAAGTTGGAAGCAAGGACAAAGTGGTTGTGGACTTAGAAAAAGAAAAAGAGGAGATGGTCCATGACTGGATGCTAGCCATGGGGTGATCGGACTCACCTCGACGCTTCCAGTCATTTATAGGCGAAGGCGTTGTCTAGCCGAGAACGCAGAAGATTGACCGAACGCTGGCCCTAGCTCGACCGACGCATTTGATCATTTGTTGAGAGGTGGCGGCTTTGCGTGATCATAAGCGCAGGGCACGCATCAGGTGATGGATGACGTATGCTGATGTCAGCTTTGCGGGCGCACGCAGAGAAGAGGAGCGAGGATCGGATGCTAGGGCATGTCAGGTCGACATTGACCTGACGCATCCGGTCAATAGAAAATGCCTCGGGGAGCTTACTGAAATGACCGGACCCTGAGTGGCACCGTGTCTGGTTATTGCTCAGGCGCGTCCGGTCATAACTTAACTGATCGCGTGCTCAAGATTTGACCGTTGAGATCAAGCGACTCTGGTTCAAACGAAGACATGTGGACATCCATAGGTGACCAGATGCTGGTCGACCGGTCGCAGGGGTGCGTCCGGTCAGTGTGTCCGATCAGCCCAAGAGTGCCCAATGGCTCTTTGAGTCTTGGGGCTCTATAAATAGGAAGGTACCGGCTTGGGGCTCACTCTCTTGGCACTTTGACATTCCTAACATCCTTGTGAGCCTAAGCAAACATCTCCCACTCATCTCCATCATTGATTCATCATCATAGTAAGATTGGGAGTGATTCCAAGTGCATTTGCTTGAGTGATTGTATCTAGTGGCACATGGGGATCGTTGTGATTGCGGATTTCTTGTTACTCTTGGTGGTTGTTGCCACCTAGATGGCTTGGAGCAGCGGAGGAGCTTCGGCATGAGTTGGTGATTGTTCGTGGCTGGCTTTGGTGACTATGAGGGGTCTTGCACCTTCCCTAGTGAAGCGCCATAAGGTAGCTCTAGTAAATTGCTCGTGTCATTGAGTTACCTCACTTGTGGCTAGGTTCTTATAGTGTCCAATTGTGTGGACGAGGTTCATGCAACACCTGTTAAGCTTTGAACCACCAAGTGTTGGTCGACACAACGGGGACTAGCGTGCTGGCAAGTACGTGAACCCTGGGAGAAAAATTGGTTGTCTCTTGCCCTTTGGTATTCTCCCGGTGCTTGAATTGGTATTCATCTTGTGATTGGTTCACTCCTCTATGCGGCGCTATAATCACCCTACTCACTCATTTACATTCCTAAAAACTAGTTGTAGCAAGCTCTTTAGTGTAGCTAGAATTGAGAGCTTGCTTTGTAGTCTAAGTTCATTTAGTGGAGCTCTTTAGTGTAGCAAGTTTGAGAGCTCTTAGTGAGTAGCAACTTAGCCTCTTGTGTGCCTAGTGATCATAGCAACTAGAATTGTTGGATAGGTGGTTTGCAACCCTTGTAGAGCTAGAGCAAGTTTGCATTTAGCTATTTGTCATACTAATCAAATTGCTCTAGTGATCTTGTAGATTTTTAAATAGGCTATTCACCCCTCTCTAGCCATATTAAAACCTTTCAAGTGGTATCAGAGCCATGGTCACCGTTTGATTGAAGGCTTAACAACCTCGGTGTCAAATTATGGCTCAAGTTGTGTTCAACCATGTGGGGGGTAAACCACCGTTGTTTGATGGCACATGCTATAATTATTGGAAAAGAAAAATGAATGTATCTTGATTCAATCAATGATCAAGTGTGGGATGTGACTGAGAGTGACTATGTGATTCTTGATCCCACCAATCTTACCAACCAAGATAAGGCCAACAAGCAATGCAACACAATGGCTCTCAACACCATCTACAATGCCATTGATTCCAAGGTGTTCGAGCAAATCAAGTATTATGAGAAAGCTAATGAGGTGTGAAAGAGATTGGAGGAAACATATGAGGGCACACCGGCGGTGAAGAGTGCCAAGTTGTACATTCTCAAGGACAAGTTGACAAGCTTCAAGATGAAGGATGATGAGAGCATTCTAGATATGTTCCATCAATTGCAAGTGATTGTTAATGATTTGAAGGCATTGGGAGAGAAGATCAATGATGATGATGTCTCTCATCGGTTCTTGATGTGTCTACCTCCAAGATTTGAGATGTGGAGATTGCCCATCATAAGAGGAGGATTAAAGGAAATTACCCCTAACCAAGTACTAGGTGATGTCATGACACAAGAGACATACCATGTGGAAAGGGAGGGGGTTGACAAGGATGAGAAGAAGGAAGATGAAGACGAGAAGAAGAAGAGTGTAGCATTCAAGGCTAGCTCATCATCCAAGAATAAGGGCAAGTTCAAGAAAGAATCAAGTGATGATGAAGATATTAGTGACATTGATAATGAAGCTATGGCTCTCTTTGTGCGCAAGATGGACAAATTTATGAAGAAGAAGGGCTATGGTGCAAGAAAGAGAAGAGATCACACCAAGAGCAAAGAATATATGAGAAGATGCTACAATTGCAAGAGCCCCGATCATGTTGTAGCAGATTGTCCCTACAATAGTGACAATGATGAGGATGAGAAGAAGAAGCACAAGAAGGACAAGAAGGAGAAGAAGGAGAAGAAGAAGAAGACCTTCCAAAAGAAGAAGGGTGGAGGCTATGTGGTCACTTGGGATAGTGATGGCTCTTCAGATAGTGATGGCTCTAGTGATGATGACAAGAAATCCATCAAGAAAGCACTAGCAAGCATCATCATCAACAACAAGCCTTCCATCTTCGACACTCCGTTGACACGCCTCATGACAATGCCCATAAAGGTAAAATATGATGTGAGTGATGATGATTGTGATCATGATGATTGTAGGAGTGATGATGATGAGGAGTACACTAAGGAGGAGCTCTTGGACATGTGTGAACAAGTACACACTTTCTTTGAGAAGAAGAGAAAGAAGTGCAAAGAATTGATCAAAAAGATCAAATCTCTTGAGCAATCCTTTGATGAACTCAATGCTTCTCATGAGAGTCTAAAGGAAGACCATGAGGATCTTGGCAAGGCTCATACTAAGCTTGAAAAAGCTCACTCCTCTCTCCTTGAGTAAGTCAAGAAGGAGGAAGCCAAGAAGGAGCAAGTGATTGTATCATGTGATGTGGGACTAACATGTGATATTCTTGATGAATCTTTTTATAAGCCAATTGTTGTTGCTCCCACTAACCCTTCTTGTAGGACTATCACTTCTACTTCACTCTTGAGTGATGGTTTCACTTGTGATGCCTCACTAATGGTGGAAAATGAGACCCTCAAGAAGGAGGTGAATGAGCTCACTCGTGCCTTAGGCAATGCCTATGGTGGAGATGCCCGCTTGCTAAAGTGCTTGGGTAGCCAAAGGTTTTCTCTCAACAATACCCCCAAGAAAGGCAAGGCGGCCTTTATCACTCCCAAAGCTAGCTTTGTGAAGGGCAATGGTCGGTTTTACAATAGATGCAAGCAAGTTGGGCATATAGAGCAATTTTGCAAGACTAACAAGAACAAGCATCCTAATGTATCCTCAATTAGATTTGATTCTTGTTACATGCTTGTTAAGGGCACCAATGGTTTCAAGGCTAAGTTCATTGGTACTCCAATTCTGGGCCTAAAAAGAAGGTCATTTGGGTACCAAAGACCTTGGTAACTAACCTTCATGGACCCAAGCAAGTTTGGGTACCTAAAAAGAATTGATCTTCTTTTATAGGTCAATTACAAAGCTAAAGGAAGGCATTGGGTGCTTGATAGTGGGTGCACACAACACATGACTGGTGATTCAAGGATGTTCAATTCAATCAATGCTAATGAGAGCAACGGAATTGATAGGATCACATTTGGTGACAATGTTAAAGGCAAGGTCAAGGGTCTTGGTAAGATTGCAATATCCAATGACTTGAGCATTTCCAATGTGCTACTAGTAGAGATCTTGAACTTCAACCTATTGTCGGTAGCTCAATTGTGTGATCTTGGTTTCAAGTGCATATTTGGTTTGGATGATGTAGATATCATAAGTGTAGATGTCTCTAACTTGATATTCAAAGGATTTAGATATGAGAATCTATACTTGGTTGATTTCAATGCTTGAGAAGCTCAATTGTCAACATGTTTGCTCACTAAGTCTAGCATGGATTGGTTATGGCATAGAAGGCTTGGTCATGTTGGAATGATACAATTGAACAAGTTAATCAAGTATGACTTAGAGGCTTGAAGGATGTCACATTTAAGAAGGATAAGCTTTGTAGTGCATGTCAAGCCAAAAAGCAAGTTGGTAATACACATCCTAAGAAGAGCATGATGAGCACATCTAAGGCATTTGAATTGTTGCATAGGAACTTATTTGGACCGACCACATACACTAGCATTGGTGGAAACAAATATGGATTTGTGATTGTGGATGATTTCACTAGATACACATGGGTATTCTTTCTTGCTGATAAGAGTGATGTGTTTGCAACCTTCAAGATATTCATCAAGAGAATCCACAATGAGTTTGAAACAACCATCAAGAAAGTGAGAAGTGACAATGGAAGTGAATTCAAGAACACTAGAGTTGATGATTTGTGTGATGAGTTTGGAATTAGGTATCAATTCTCAGCCAAGTACACTCCTCAATCAAATGGCCTAGTTGAGAGGAAGAATAGAACCTTGATTGATATAGTAAGATCAATGTTGAGTGAGTACAATGTGAGTCATTCATTTTGGGTCAAAGCAATCAACATGGCTTGCTACTATAGCAACCGACTCTATTGTCATCTATTGAAGGAGAAGACCCCATATGAGCTCTTGAATGATAGAAACCCCAATATTGCATACTTTTGGGTTTTTGGTTGCAAATGCTACATATTGAAGAAAGGCACAAGATTGAGCAAGTTTGAGAAGAAATGTGATGAAGGTTTCTTGCTTGGTTACTCCAGTACTAGCAAGGCATATACAATTTGAAATTTGGCTAGTGGTACTCTTGAGGAGGTTCATGATGTGGAATTTGATGAAACCAATGGTTCCCAAGAGGAAGATGAGAATCTAGATGATGTGAGAGGAACTCAATTGGTCAATGCAATTAAGAACATGGACATTGGTGATATAAGGCATAGAGAGGTGATTGATGTTGAAGATGACAAGAATCAAGTGCTCTCTAACTCAAACGTGCAAGCTAGTGGTTCTCATGATCAAGCTCAAGCAAGTGCTAGTGATGACAAAGTGCAAAATCAACAACAAGTGGCTAGTTCATCATCTCAACCAAGTGATCAATCAAATGCAGGCAATCAAGTGCAAGTGCTCCAACGAATAAATATTGTAAGAGATCATCCATTAGATTCTATAATTGGCGATATCTCAATAGGTGTGCAAAAAAGATCAAGATTGACATTATTTTATGAACACTTCTCATTTGTGTCATCCATTAAATCTAAGAAGATAGATGAAGCTTTCAAAGATATTGATTGGGTAAATGCTATGCATGAAGAGCTAAACAACTTCACAAGAAATCAAGTATGGGAGTTAGTTAAGAGGCCTAAGGATCATAATGTGATTGGAACCAAGTGGGTCTTTCGGAACAAGCAAGATCAAGATGGGATAGTTGTAAGAAACAAAACAAGATTAGTGGCTCAAGGTTACACTCAAGTTGAATATCTTGACTTTGGAGAAACATATGCCCCGGTTGCAAGATTGAAAGCAATTAGGATCTTGTTAGCCTATTCTTGTGCCCACAATATCAAGTTGTACCAAATGGATGTGAAGAGTGCATTTCTAAATGGGTACATCAATGAACTTGTGTATGTTGAGCAACCTCCCGGTTTTGAAGATGAGAAGAATCTCAACCATGTCTATAAGTTGAAGAAGGCTTTGTATGGTTTGAAGCAAGCACCAAGTGCATGGTATGAGAGATTGAGGGATTTCCTACTCTCTAAGGGATTTAAGATGGAAAAAGTTGACACCACTCTCTTCACTAAGAAGCTAGGTAATGACTTATTTATGTTGCAAATCTATGTTGATGATATCATATTTGGATCAACCAATCAAGATTTTTGTGAGGAGTTTGGAAAGATGATGGCAAGTGAGTTTGAGATGTCCATGATTGGAGAGCTTAGTTACTTCTTTGGTCTTCAAATCAAGCAAATGAAGAATGGTACATTTGTGAGTCAAGGCAAGTACATCAAAGACATGCTCAAGAAGTTTGGAATGGATGATGGTAAAGCTATTAGTACACCAATGGGGACAAATGAAAAATTGGATAGTGATGCTAGTGGCAACATGGTGGATCAAAAGATGTATCGGTCTATGATTGGAAGCCTACTCTATGTGACCGCATCAAGGCCGAATATAATATTTAGTGTATGCATGTGTACTAGATTTCAAGCCTCTCTAAGAGAGTCATTTGAAGGCAACCAAGAGAATATTGAGGTACTTGAAGCATACACAAAATATTGGATTGTGGTATCCCAAAGGAGCAATATTTGAGTTAATTGGATATTCGGACTCCGATTATGCGGGATGCAAAGTTGAGAGAAAGAGCACATCAGGCACATGTCAACTATTGGGAAGATCACTTGTATCTTGGTCATCAAAGAAGCAAAATAGTATAGCACTTTCAACTGCTGAAGCGGAGTACATTTTTTGTCGGTAGTTGTTGTGCTCAATTACTTTAGATGAAGGCTACATTGAATGATTTTGGAATCAAATTCAAACAAGTGTCATTGCTATGTGACAATGAGAGTGCAATCAAGCTCACCAACAATCCGGTCCAACATGCAAGAACAAAGCATATAGATGTCCATCACCATTTCATAAGAGATCACCAACAAAAATAGGACATTTGCATTGAGAGTGTAGGCATCGATGATCAACTTGCTGATATATTCACTAAGCTACTTGATGAGAAGAGGTTTTGTAAGCTAAGGAATAAATTGAACATACTTGACTTCTCAAATGTCTTGATGCACCCCATTATATGACATGCCTCTCATTTGAGCAAAGCAAGGTAAAATTGATTGACATATCATTCGTCCATTGCTAAGGACTTGTTTAGTGCATCTAGTCATTCCTCACATGTCTTAGGATCATTCATGAAAATCAAATGAATTTGATGCTTGTATGGTACCACTATTGCTTGTATGCTTGAAATGATCTAGTGGTAGCATATGTCATGTTTGTGGGCTTGTGAACCTAGTGTTTGATCTAGAAAATAAGATATAAGTGTTTAACTCAACATGGTGCATGATAACCCGTACTTGGAGGTGTGAAGAAGTTTGCCCTTGGATCAAATTGAGTTAAATATCTTTTGCAAGTGATCTAGATTGAATCAAATTGGGAAAATGATCCTCACTTCACATGGTTTCACCCCAACCTATCTAAAATTTGAGCTTCCCTTTTGTGCTAATTGTTGACAAAGGGGGAGAGAAGTCACAAAGATAGTAAAAGATAGGGGGAGCAAACTGTAACACCACTGGTGTTTAGCTTCCACATTTGCACTGCATTTCATGAACATGAGCATCATGCATCCCTTCGTGAACTTATAGCACATGAAACATAATTTCGAAACACTGCAACGTTTTGTATATTTCATGTGTGTTGTTCTTTTATGAAATGTAAAGTGTGCAACACTTTAGTGCAACATGTGCCACTCACTTAGTGAAACAAGATTAGTTAATACTATGCAACAAGATCATGAAAAGTGTGAAACATGACTATGAAACATTTGCAACATTTCTTGTGTTTTTCATTGTTTCAATACATGTGATGCTTGATTCTTGTGTGACCAATGTGTGGTGTGGTTAATAATCATCCTAAGTAACTTAGTTACACCTAGAATGTCTTTTGGAACATTGTTCATGTTGGTCACTTTGACTAATTAGGTTCCCAAGTCATGGTTTGACCAAACTTGACCCATGAACCCTTTTGTTTGACTGTTTAAAAAGTGTGGCTTAGGATGTTTGCATGTCTGAGCAACCTAAAGCAAAGATGTAGAGAATTATGTAAGGAACAAAAGTTATTTTGTGACCAACTCATGAAAATATGCACAACATGCCCAAAAAGGTCCCACAAGTCAGCTTTGAAGGTGGATTCAACACTTAAAATTATTTCTAAGTCCTAAGTGCAATTTCAGTTTCATGTACCCTAGTTTAGAGCTCTGAAGTTCGCAAACAAAGCCAAATCAGCTCGAGCTCCAATTGTAAGAATTGTAGTTCACATGTAGACGTTCAACTTTGTTAATTACCTCTTGAGCTAGATCATCACGGTTTAGGAGATAATCATCGTTGAAATTCGCCTGTCAGTCGGGACTGTCGAAACTGAAATGAAAGTTCGGACTCGCTACAGTGACCGACCGGCGTCAGGCCGTCGCCGCCGCGTGTCCGCCACGCGCTCAGCTCGCTCTGACCGCGCCACGTGCTGGCCGGCTTGAAGTGGAGCACGCCCGCACGCTCTCTGCCCTCCCATTCACTCTCTTTCACTTCTCCAGCTCGCAGCAGCAGCAGCCAAAGCGCAGCCGCCCCGCCATCGTTGCCGAGCGAGCTCCGCCGTCGCCGAACTCGCGCACCACCGCGAAAACGCGCACTACACCTTCACCGAAGCTCCGCCGTGATCCCCTCTTACTCGTCATCATCTCCGCGTGGTCATTCGACCTCAGGTGAGGCCGCTGTCGGCGTTCCCGCGCCGTCGCACCCTCGCCGGAGATGGCGCTCACCGCGGCCAGCGCACCACCGCACCACTCCTCCATCCTTAGCCCTTGTCTCATCTTCCCCGTCTTGCGCTGATGCTCGGGTGATGATGTCACCACCCACGCCGGTCCAGCCAAGCCGGAACACGGCCACACGCCGCCGTGCACCATGGCCGAGCCACCGAGCTCCGTGGCCGGGGTACCTAGAGGTCGGTAGGGTTTGCGGTTAGGGTGCCAATCGACGCAGTAGGTCTAGGCGGTCACGTTGGTGCTGTTCTCGTCGCCGGTGAGGTCACCGTCGACGAGCTACGCCGTCTTCCGCGCGTCGCAGCCGCCTCCTCTGCTTTGCTGTCGCTGACCAGTGGGGTCGGCTGACAGCCGGGTCCCACATGTCAGTGGCTGTTGTTCTTAAAGTTAGTTCAAAAATATAGTTTTGAATGCTTATTTGATATTTTTGTATCTCCTGTTTTGTAGATCCAAATTGGGTGGTTCTAATTTTGTTAGACTCACAGTTAGGTCTAGTATTTAAGAAAAATATGTCTTGAGCACTTTATGTAGAAATTTTGGATGAATTAAATAGGAACTTGAAATGTGTTTTTGCATGCATGCAAACTTGTTTAAATCATATCTTGAGTTTCTGTGATCCAAAAATTATGAAATTTTGTGGGTAAGCTAGTCTTGTATAGTAGAAGCTCTGTTTAAAATTTGAGAGTGATTGCATGTGTAGTTTTTGAGTTATAGATTTTCCTTTTATAATTGGATGATTCTTGTGGGAATTTTAGTAATTTATTTATGAATCCATTGACTATGAAATTTGTTGGAGAGTGTCCTAGTACCCTAAGGATGCTAGGAAAAATATGAAATCTGTTGCTTGACACTTTTCACTAAGGTTTCCTAATTATGCCATTTTAAGCCATTCTGCCTTACCATTTTTTTGTAGGATGTTGTACTTACTAAAATGGTGTGAAATTTTTATGGTAGTCTACTTAGGGTATGTAGTGTCTACTGTAATTTTTGTAGAATTAATAGTGTAGTTTTAATATATGTTTACTATTTCCTCTAATTAATTAAAGAAATTAAGAAAGGTATTAAAAGAAATGTTTTGGTGATGAACACCCTACTTTCTGGTGTTCTTGTGATATGTGTGTTATGTCAGTAAAATTGGTTTTTGTCCAATTAAGTGTTATATCATAAGTTACTAATTATTTCGTTTGCATTATGTCCCTCTGTATAGATCTAGGGACTTTGGAAAGTTCCCCATGATAATTTGGTTTTCTGTGATTATGATGAATACAAAAGTTGTAGATAGTTTATGTGTCTAGCTCCTATCAAAATTTGAGGGCATTTGGCCTAGTAGTTTAGAAACTACAGCTGTTTAAAGTTAGGTTGCAGATTTTGCTTATTCTCTGCCTTGTGAGGATAGAATTCTGTTGATTTATGAGTTCGATCTGGTAAAGGTTTGAATCATGCCTTGAGGTCTGAAAATGAATTGTAGACAATTTTATAAGCTTTCCAGATTATCTTGTTGCATGTCATTTGGAATTATAAATCTCCAGTTATGGCTAGTTTACTGCACCGATACATAGTATTCATATTGCTGAAATACAATTGCTTGAGTGTATGTGGTTGCAATGTTCTCGTTGATTGTTTAGGGGTTAGCCTAACTTGAGAATATGCTTAGGTGCAGGTGCTAGGTCATTAACTGAAGATGAGCAATTATACATTAGGTTGTATAAATTTGGTAAGTAAAGTGATTTGAATAGGGCTTAAGTTGGAATATGCAAACTACAGCGAACATGTGCATTCCCCGAGCATCCCTGACATTCGTTCATGTGCATCCATGATATTTATCTTGCGCATTCATGCAATAGGTGTGCCGGAGGGAGTGACGTTGCTGGAGTTCGAGGGAGCCAACCAGGAGGAGGAACCCGAGGTGCAGGAAGCCGACGAAGCAGTCGCCGCGGAGGAATTGCCCGAGTGCCCTGACCACCAGCCTTCCTCGTTCCTGAAAGGCAAGCCCCGGAGCATATTAAGCCTCCTATGTTTTTACAAATACATTGAGTATCTTTTATTGTTGATGATGCATTAAGTATAGGAATTGGTTGGAACCAATTGCTGCATTATATATCCTTCCTTGTCCAGATATCGCACTGGAATCCTAATTAAGTTCAGGAACGGGTTAAATGCTTAGCCATGCTTAGTGCGGTAGAAGTCAGGTGATTTCCTGTCACCTGCGAGCTTTAGGATGAGGTGGATCACGGTTGGCTATATTTGCTATCGTGGAAAAGAACCATGTGAATAATGAATTAAGACCGGGCGGGGTCTTGTGTAGGTTTGAACATAGTGACTCCGTCTGAGTCGTTTAAGGACCGATACGCTGTACGTCCTCATGTCATGTTGAACGCAGCCTAACACTTAGCTGGCCGGATAAGTCGTTCCGACCGCGAAGCCTAGTAGCTCGACTCAGGCCGGGGACACGAGCAGTGGCGACATTCTGGAGGTAGTAAGGATGTGCGGAGAGCCATTGGCATAAGTCCAAGGCGGGTTAGAGTCCCGAACAACCTTGGCAGAGTGGGTCTCTGAGAATGTTGATCTGTTCGGACTCGTGACTCCTGAATCATACCAAAGGTGACTTGTTTGCGACCCTAGCGGGGGAAGCAGGGTTTGTGTTTAGGAATACCCCTCCAGCTGGATAGGAATCGATTCGAATCGCCGTCTCTCCCGGATAGTGAGAACTTGACTGAGCAGCGGCAACGTAGATTCAATTAATTTAACGATATGGTTAAATGGATGATGATAAGGTTGCCACAATGAATACCTGATATGGTTATTAATGTTTGCACCCTAATAAAATGATTGCTTAGTACAGGTGCTAATATAGATGACAGGTTAATGACTAAAAAGTCACTGCTAGTTCAGGTTAAGAGTTGATCATTATTACTTATGCTTTTCTGCAAAAAGAAAGTGTCAGCCAGCTCCACTACATTAAGCTATGCATAATCCTTGGTGTCATTTATTTGGTTTTCGACGGGTAAGTCTAGCTGAGTACATTCCCGTACTCAGGGTTTATTCCCTCTTGTTGCAGATGACCTTCTATATCAGGGATTCTGCAAGTATTGTCTCCACCCGGCGGGTGATGAGGACTAGATCATGGGCATGATCTCCTTTCTCTTATCTGAATGCTTTTGCGGTCTGTGATCAACAAACCAGTATGTGTATTTGAACTCGGTGTGTGAGTTAAACTATTTGCTTCCGCATGTTTACAAGACTTGTTTTGTAATAACAATGACTCTGTGATGATGTAACCTATTTGCGAACGTATGCGCAATGTTGTAACGTATGATATGTTATGTTGAATTACTGTGATCTTGGTTGTATGCAAGTTGGTTTGAAATCCTTCGAGATTTCGGTTGACTACCGGGTTTATATGGGCTCAAGTTCGAGAATTTGATCGTTTCGGCGATTGTTTTTGTACTTGTGCTCTTATAAATTGGTCGGTTCCGTGACAGCTGGTATCAGAGCTAGATTCAACATTAAACATATCTTATGGCTATTTAAAAACAAAAAGCTTTTGTTGTAAAAATGGTTTTCAAACTTATAATTGTATATAAGTGTTCAAAAATCAAAATTTTTATGGTATACTGGTGATCACATCCCTTATAGCCCACTTAAGGACTTCTAGGTGGCTTATATATAATTACTAACTAGGGGAATTGATTGTTTCTATTTCGTCGTCCATGCGGCGTGATATTGCATGGATGCCATTCGTTTGAATGGTAATGTATGGATCAATTGCCTCTACGCTAAGGTAAGTGTGAGTTGAGAGAGCATGACCGTCCAACCGTCGGTCTAGGGGAGAGCTAGTTGTGGTTACTGAAGTATTTACATGTTGCATACATGTATATATGAAGGTACTTAATTGTGGGTACATTTCTCGGGTAGTTTGGATACCGAAGTATATATATCGGGGGATGTATATATGGAGAGTATCTTAGTACTACTTGTGTAATTAGCATTATATCTTGTTGGGTTGGGCTGCAATGAAGTTTTTCTGCAGGTACGCTAACAACGCACCGTGTAGATCGACTAGTTACCGCTAATTGAGAGAACGTATGTATGCCACCGTATAGTCCGCTAAAGCTTAAAATTTCTTAGGTTTGTGAAGACGTACGGAACGAGCATGCATCATATTCACTCATGACATTCATATTGCATTACTCCCTCCCTTATAATTGCTTATCCCAAGTATAAAGCACAATCTCTCAGCAAAAAGTTGAGGAGATTCGCGGTATTGGAAATTATCGTCTGCAACAGTGGGGTCAAACCTCACTATTGAGAAAGATGAGGCTGCACAAGAATTGGATCGGGTGACCCATCACAGAGATGCTTCTTTAGAGTTAGAAGAAGAGGAATACCCAGAAGAAGTCCAAGGTGTCTCCAATGTGGACAGTAATCACTTCGACGAGTAGTTCGTTAGCAAGTCTCACTAGTTAAGCTTTTGCAGTCAAACTTGTCATGTTGGAATGCACTGCATATGGCGCTAGTAATCTACTTGATGATGTGGTGATTGGAGAATGAATTATTGCCTCTGTTTATTGTATGAAGTTTTCATTCTCGTCAGTAAATACAGTTTGGCACGATTATATTGTTCCTCTCCAATGTGCTGACATCATCAATAATTACTGGTTGCGCATTGTGCAGATGCCTCATACTCGTTCCACCGGTGCGAGTGATGATGATGATCTTCCGCCACCACCACCCACACCAACGGAACTAATAGCAATGCTTGCGGAAGGACAGCGCACTATGGCCGAGGCCCTCCGTACGATTGCGAATCGTGATGGCCGTGGTCCACGCCAAGGACCAGATCCAAATCAGTACAGTGATTTCAAGGATTTCCTTGACATGAAACCCCCAATCTTCAAGGAGGCTGAGGAGCCTCTACAAGCTGATGAGTGGTTGAATACTCTCAAGCAGAAGTTCCGTCTGCTCCGCTTGACTGAGGTGCTAAAAACTGAGTACGCATCGCACCAACTTCATGGGCCTGCTGGCATCTAGTGGAGTCATCATCGGTCCACTATGCCTGCTAATGCCCAAATCACTTGGGATCAGTTCAAGTCTGCTTTCAGGGGAAATTACATTCCTCCTGGTCTTATGGCGATCAAACATACAGAGTTCATGAAGCTGACTCAGGGAAACAAGAGCCTAAACGAATACCTGCAAGCTTTCAACAACCTTGCAAGGTACGCCACTGAGTTTGTGGACACCGAGGCTAAGAAGATTGCTAGCTTCAAGCGGGGACTTAGCCCCAAACTGATGAAGACCATGGGAAATTGCAAGTACGCTCATTTTAATGAGTTTGTGAGTGATGCTTTATCGCAAGAGAACAACAATGCTGTATACGCGGCTTCAAAAAGTCGTAAGAGGGCCTATGAGGCGGTTGCCTCACAAGCTAAGGCTCCCGTCGCACAAAGGACTCCATTTCGTCCTCCAGCGTCAACCGCCAAGTTTCGCCCACCGCAGAAGAAGAATCCCGCCAAGACTGGGTTTCGCAAGGCATTTACAGTTGCTCTTCCCAAGGGCACTACCAGTCAGGGCAGTTCCAGGGCTCCACCAAGCAACATGCCGTGCTGGAACTGCAACAAAACAGGCCACTGGGCAAGGGAATGCCCTTACCCTAAGAAGAATAATTACCAGGGTGGCCGTCAAGGACAAGTGAACCACACTAATATTACTGAGATTCCTTCAGGAGAGGTAGTGACTGCCGGTAAGTTTCTGATTGACCAACACCCCGCAGTTGTACTATTTGATTCAGGTGCTTCGCATTCCTTCATTAGTCCATCATTTGCATCCAAGTTTATGCAGAAAACATATACTGTTGAGGGTGAGGGTTATTGTATAAGGGCTACCAGTGGTATTATCCCCACCAAGCTGATAGTTGGGGATGTACAATTTGTGATAGAGGGGCGAAGTTATCAGGTTGATCTGGTAATTTTACCAGGGCTAGGTATCGATGTGATATTGGGAATGAACTGGATGAGCCATCATGGAGTACTTATCGATACATCGACTAGGGTAGTTATGCTCAGAGATCCGAGCAATCAGGAGGGTTTTCTAGTACAGTTACCCAGGGACATCAATCTTTCTTGCACAACCAATGCGGTGCAAGCAAAGTCTCTGGCAGATATCCCGGTTGTGTGTGACTTTCCGGATGTTTTCCCTGATGATTTGCCTGGATTGCCCCCGGATCGAGAAGTAGAATTCAAGATAGAGTTGCTTCCTAGTACAGCTCCCATATCTAGACGGCCATATAGAATGCCTCCCAATGAACTAGCTAAACTTAAGACCCAGTTGAATGAACTGCTAAAGAAAGGCCTTATCCATCCTAGTTCATCTCCGTGGGGGTGCCCAGCCATCTTTGTGAAGAAGATGGATCAATCTCTACGCATGTGTGTAGATTATAGACCCTTGAATGCAGTTACAATCAAGAATAAGTACCCTCTGCCACGCATAGATATCTTGTTTGATCAGTTGTCTAAGGCAAAAGTCTTTTCCAAGATTGATTTGAGATCTGGGTATCATCAAATAAAAATTCGGCCTGAGGATGTCCCAAAAACAGCATTCTCTACAAGATATGGTCTATATGAGTACCTAGTTATGTCTTTTGGATTGACCAATGCCCCCGCACATTTTATGTATCTGATGAATTCAGTGTTTATGCCCGAGTTGGACAAATTTGTGGTGGTATTTATAGATGATATCCTGGTCTATTCTGAGAATGAAGAAGATCATGTTGAACATTTGCGGGTGGTTCTTACTAGATTGCGAGAACACCAGCTGTATGCAAAGTTCAGCAAATGTGAATTTTGGCTTCGTGAGGTACCTTTTCTTGGACACGTGTTGTCCGATGGTGGAATTATGGTTGATCCCACCAAGGTGCAAGAAGTATTGAACTGGAAGGCTCCCATCTCGGTGCACGAGGTTCGGAGTTTTCTGGGGTTGGCTGGCTATTATCGTCGCTTCATCCCGGATTTCTCTAAAATAGCCAAGCCTATGACTCGATTGCTGCAAAAAGACATGAAGTTTGTCTGGACTCCTGAGTGTGACGCGGCTTTCCATACCCTGCGAACTCTTCTAACATCGGCTCCGGTTTTGGCGCAACCGGATATCGAGAAACCTTTTGATGTGTTCTGTGATGCATCAGGTATTGGGTTAGGAGGTGTTCTTATGCAAGAGGGTAGATTCATCGCTTATACCTCTCGCCAACTTCGGAAGCATGAAGTGAATTATCCAACGCATGACTTGGAACTCGCTGCAGTTGTTCATGCTTTGAAGGCCTGGAGACATTATCTACTTGGCAATGTGTGCAACATCTACACTGATCATAAAAGTCTCAAGTACATCTTTACTCAACCAGAGTTAAATATGCGTCAGAGAAGATGGCTCGAGTTGATCAAGGATTATAACCTTCAAGTGCACTATCACCCTGGCAAGGCAAACGTCGTCGCGGATGCCTTAAGCAGAAAGTTTCATTGCCACTCGTTGATTGAGAGTGATGTCCATTTGTCAAAGCTCCTCCATCCTGCAGTCCTGCACAACATCACTGTCAGTTGTACTCTATAGAGTCGAATTATCGAGCTACAGAAGACAGATGCAGGTGTGTTTCACATCAAGCACAAGATGAAAGAGCAAGAAACCAAACATTTTCGAGTAGATGAGGAAGGCGTGTTATGGTTCAAGGATAGGTTGGTAGTTCCGAAGGATAGAGAGCTTAGAAATCAAATCATATCCGAAGCTCATTCCTCTAAACTATCTATTCATCCTGGTAGTAGTAAAATGTATCATGATTTAAAGCCTCGATTTTGGTGGACCAAAATGAAGAAAGAGATAGCCGCTTATGTGGCTAGGTGTGACACTTGTTGTCGGGTCAAGGCGGTACACATGAAAGCTGGATTACTTCAGCCACTCTCTATTCCAGGTTGGAAATGGGAAGAGATAAGTATGGATTTTATAGTTGGACTCCCTACCACTTAGAGGAATTTTAACTCAATTTGGGTAATTGTGGACCGACTGACCAAGTCGGCACACTTCATTCCGATCCGCATAGACTTTCGTCCAACTGACTATGCGGAGTTGTACTTCAACCAGATAGTCCGACTTCATGGGATCCCTCGTACTATTGTCTCAGATAGAGGACCACAGTTCACTGCTCGCTTTTGGGAGCACTTACACGGATTATTAGGGACTAAGCTCGTAAGAAGTTCCGCTTATCATCCGCAAACCAATGGGCAAACTGAACGGGTGAATCAAATCTTAGAAGATATGTTGAGAGCTTGTGTCATCTCGGCTAAGGGCTCATGGGAAAAATGGTTACCCCTAGCTAAATTCTCGTACAATAATAGTTATCAAGAGAGCATAAAGATGGCACCGTTTGAAGCTTTGTATGGCCGGAAGTGTAGAACCCCGTTGAACTGGGTAGAAGCCGGTGAAAGGAGATATTATGGAATTGATTTTGTTCAAGAAGCCGAAGAACAAGTCCGTACTATCCAAACCCACATGGCCACAGCTC
Organism: Miscanthus floridulus; assembly: GCF_019320115.1. Taxonomy (NCBI): domain Eukaryota; kingdom Viridiplantae; phylum Streptophyta; class Magnoliopsida; order Poales; family Poaceae; genus Miscanthus; species Miscanthus floridulus. The sequence goes on along the minus strand of NC_089587.1, from coordinate 116,476,394 downwards.
AAGCTAGGCAGAAAAGTTATGCTGATCGACGTAGAAAACCTATTGAATTCGAAGTTGGAGACTTTGTTTATCTGAAAGTCTCACCTATGAAGAGTGTCCAACGCTTTGGTGTGAAGCGAAAGCTTGCGCCGAGATATGTTGGTCCGTTTGAAATCATTGGACAAAGTGGTAAAGTGGCGTACAAGATTCAATTACCTCCTGAGATGAGTGCTATCTTCAATGTCTTTCATGTATCCCAATTGAAGAAATGTCTTCGCGTCCCTGAAGAGAGAGTTCCATTGGGGGATATCGAGTTAAAATCTGATTTGACCTTTGAAGAAAAGCCGGTTCGAGTGATTGACACTCGTGAGCGAGTGACTCGGAGTCGGGTAGTCAAGTTCTATAAAGTCATGTGGAGCAATCAGGGTAGTGAACGCGATGCAACGTGGGAAAGGGAAGACTATTTGAGGGATGGTTATAAGGAATTCTATCAACAATGGTACGCTTTTCAAATCTCGGGACGAGATTTTTATAAGGGGGGAGGGCTGTAACACCACTGGTGTTTAGCTTCCACATTTGCACTGCATTTCATGAACATGAGCATCATGCATCCCTTCGTGAACTTATAGCACATGAAACATAATTTCGAAACACTGCAACGTTTTGTATATTTCATGTGTGTTGTTCTTTTATGAAATGTAAAGTGTGCAACACTTTAGTGCAACATGTGCCACTCACTTAGTGAAACAAGATTAGTTAATACTATGCAACAAGATCATGAAAAGTGTGAAACATGACTATGAAACATTTGCAACATTTCTTGTGTTTTTCATTGTTTCAATACATGTGATGCTTGATTCTTGTGTGACCAATGTGTGGTGTGGTTAATAATCATCCTAAGTAACTTAGTTACACCTAGAATGTCTTTTGGAACATTGTTCATGTTGGTCACTTTGACTAATTAGGTTCCCAAGTCATGGTTTGACCAAACTTGACCCATGAACCCTTTTGTTTGACTGTTTAAAAAGTGTGGCTTAGGATGTTTGCATGTCTGAGCAACCTAAAGCAAAGATGTAGAGAATTATGTAAGGAACAAAAGTTATTTTGTGACCAACTCATGAAAATGTGCACAACATGCCCAAAAAGGTCCCACAAGTCAGCTTTGAAGGTGGATTCAACACTTAAAATTATTTCTAAGTCCTAAGTGCAATTTCAGTTTCATGTACCCTAGTTTAGAGCTCTGAAGTTCGCAAACAAAGCCAAATCAGCTCTAGCTCCAATTGTAAGAATTGTTGTTCACATGTAGACGTTCAACTTTGTTAATTACCTCTTGAGCTAGATCATCACGGTTTAGGAGATAATCATCGTTGAAATTCGCCTGTCAGTCGGGACTGTCGAAACTGAAATGAAAGTTCGGACTCGCTACAGTGACCGACCGGCGTCAGGACGTCGCCGCCGCGTGTCCGCCACGCGCTCAGCTCGCTCTGACTGCGCCGCGCACTGGCCGGCTTGAAGTGGAGCACGCCCGCACGCTCTCTGCCCTCCCATTCACTCTCTTTCACTTCTCCAGCTCGCAGCAGCAGCAGCCAAAGCGCAGCCGCCCCGCCATCGTTGCCGAGCGAGCTCCGCCGTCGCCGAACTCGCGCACCACCGCGAAAACGCGCACTACACCTTCACCGAAGCTCCGCCGTGATCCCCTCTTACTCGTCATCATCTCCGCGCGGTCATTCGACCTCAGGTGAGGCCGCTGTCGGCGTTCCCGCACCGTCGCACCCTCGCCGGAGATGGCGCTCACCGCGGCCAGCGCACCACCGCACCACTCCTCCATCCTTAGCCCTCGTCTCGTCTTCCCCGTCTTGCGCTGATGCTCGGGTGATGATGTCACCACCCACGCCGGTCCAGCCAAGCCGGAACACGGCCACGCACCGCCGTGCACCATGGCCGAGCCGCCGAGCTCCGTGGCCGGGGTACCTAGAGGTCGGTAGGGTTTGCGGTTAGGGTGCCAATCGACGCAGTAGGTCTAGGCGGTCACGTTGGTGCCGTTCTCGTCGCCGGTGAGGTCACCGTCGGCGAGCTACGCCGTCTTCCGCGCGTCGCAGCTGCCTCCTCTGCTTTACTGTCGCTGACCAGTGGGGTCGGCTGACAGCCGGGTCCCACATGTCAGTGGCTGTTGTTCTTAAAGTTAGTTCAAAAATACAGTTTTGAATGCTTATTTGATATTTTTGTATCTCCTGTTTTGTAGATCCAAATTGGGTGGTTCGAATTTTGTTAGACTCACAGTTAGGTCTAGTATTTAAGAAAAATATGTCTTGAGCACTTTATGTAGAAATTTTGGATGAATTAAATAGGAACTTGAAATGTGTTTTTGCATGCTTGCAAACTTGTTTAAATCATATCTTGAGTTTCTGTGATCCAAAAATTATGAAATTTTGTGGGTAAGCTAGTCTTGTATAGTAGAAGCTCTGGTTAAAATTTGAGAGTGATTGCATGTGTAGTTTTTGAGTTATAGATTTTCCTTTTATCATTGGATGATTCTTGTGGGAATTTTAGTAATTTATTTATGAATCCATTGACTATGAAATTTTTTGGAGAGTGTCCTAGTACCCTAAGGATGCTAGGAAAAATATGAAATCTGTTGCTTGACACTTTTCACTAAGGTTTCCTAATTATGCCATTTTAAGCCATTCTGCCTTACCATTTTTTTGTAGGATGTTGTACTTACTAAAATGGTGTGAAATTTTTATGGTAGTCTACTTAGGGTATGTAGTGTCTACTGTAATTTTTGTAGAATTAATAGTGTAGTTTTAATATATGTTTACTATTTCCTCTAATTAATTAAAGAAATTAAGAAAGGTATTAAAAGAAATGTTTTGGTGATGAACACCCTACTTTCTGGTGTTCTTGTGATATGTGTGTTATGTCAGTAAAATTGGTTTTTGTCCAATTAAGTGTTATATCATAAGTTACTAATTATTTCGTTTGCATTATGTCCCTCTAGACAGATCTGGGGACTTTGGAAAGTTTCCCATGATAATTTGGTTTTCTGTGATTGTGATGAATACAAAAGTTGTAGATAGTTTATGTGTCTAGCTCCTATCAAAATTTGAGGGCATTTGGCCCAGTAGTTTAGAAACTACAGCTGTTTAAAGTTAGGTTGCAGATTTTGCTTATTCTCTGCCTTGTGAGGATAGAATTCTGTTGATTTATGAGTTCGATCTGGTAAAGGTTTGAATCATGCCTTGAGGTCTGAAAATGAATTGTAGACAATTTTATAAGCTTTCCAGATTATCTTGTTGCATGTCATTTGGAATTATAAATCTCCAGTTATGGCTAGTTTACTGCACCGATACATAGTATTCATATTGCTGAAATACAATTGCTTGAGTGTATGTGGTTGCAATGTTCTCGTTGATTGTTTAGGGGTTAGCCTAACTTGAGAATATGCTTAGGTGCAGGTGCTAGGTCATTAACTGAAGATGAGCAATTATACATTAGGTTGTATAAATTTGGTAAGTAAAGTGATTTGAATAGGGCTTAAGTTGGAATATGCAAACTACAGCGAACATGTGCATTCCCCGAGCATCCCTGACATTCGTTCATGTGCATCCATGATATTTATCTTGCGCATTCATGCAATAGGTGTGCCGGAGGGAGTGACGTTGCTGGAGTTCGAGGGAGCCAACCAGGAGGAGGAACCCGAGGTGCAGGAAGCCGACGAAGCAGTCGCCGCGGAGGAATTGCCCGAGTGCCCTGACCACCAGCCTTCCTCGTTCCTGAAAGGCAAGCCCCGGAGCATATTAAGCCTCCTATGTTTTTACAAATACATTGAGTATCTTTTATTGTTGATGATGCATTAAGTATAGGAATTGGTTGGAACCAATTGCTGCATTATATATCCTTCCTTGTCCAGATATCGCACTGGAATCCTAATTAAGTTCAGGAACGGGTTAAATGCTTAGCCATGCTTAGTGCGGTAGAAGTCAGGTGATTTCCTGTCACCTGCGAGCTTTAGGATGAGGTGGATCACGGTTGGCTATATTTGCTATCGTGGAAAAGAACCATGTGAATAATGAATTAAGACCGGGCGGGGTCTTGTGTAGGTTTGAACATAGTGACTCCGTCTGAGTCGTTTAAGGACCGATACGCTGTACGTCCTCATGTCATGTTGAACGCAGCCTAACACTTAGCTGGCCGGATAAGTCATTTCGACCGCGAAGCCTAGTAGCTCAACTCAGGCCGGGGACGCGAGCAGTGGCGACATTCTGGAGGTAGTAAGGATGTGCGGAGAGCCATTGGCATAAGTCCAAGGTGGGTTAGAGTCCCGAACAACCTTGGCAGAGTGGGTCTCTGAGAATGTCGATCTGTTCGGACTCGTGACTCCTGAATCATACCAAAGGTGACTTGTTTGCGACCCTGGCGGGGGAAGCAGGGTTTGTGTTTAGGAATACCCCTCCAGCTGGATAGGAATCGATTCGAATCGCCGTCTCTCCCGGATAGTGAGAACTTGACTGAGCAGCGGCAACGTAGATTCAATTAATTTAACGATATGGTTAAATGGATGATGATAAGGTTGCCACAATGAATACCTGATATGGTTATTAATGTTTGCACCCTAATAAAATGATTGCTTAGTACAGGTGCTAATATAGATGACAGGTTAATGACTAAAAAGTCACTGCTAGTTCAGGTTAAGAGTTGATCATTATTACTTATGCTTTTCTGCAAAAAGAAAGTGTCAGCCAGCTCCACTACATTAAGCTATGCATAATCCTTGGTGTCATTTATTTGGTTTTCGACGGGTAAGTCTAGCTGAGTACATTCCCGTACTCAGGGTTTATTCCCTCTTGTTGCAGATGACCTTCTATATCAGGGATTCTGCAAGTATTGTCTCCACCCGGCGGGTGATGAGGACTAGATCATGGGCATGATCTCCTTTCTCTTATCTGAATGCTTTTGCGGTCTGTGATCAACAAACCAGTATGTGTATTTGAACTCAGTGTGTGAGTTAAACTATTTGCTTCCGCATGTTTACAAGACTTGTTTTGTAATAACAATGACTCTGTGATGATGTAACCTATTTGCGAACATATGCGCAATGTTGTAACGTACGATATGTTATGTTGAATTACTGTGATCTTGGTTGTATGCAAGTTGGTTTGAAATCCTTCGAGATTTCGGTTGACTACCGGGTTTATATGGGCTCAAGTTCGAGAATTTGATCGTTTCGGCGATTGTTTTTGTACTTGTGCTCTTATAAATTGGTCGGTTCCGTGACACAAACAAATGAAATGACATTATAAGGGGATCTATTAAAATTTAAAGCACACAAGTAGGGGGAGCAAGCTCATAAACTCATATGTTGCATTTGTATGTGCATTACATATGTTTGCTTGCATGGCACAAGTTTTAAATTCCCTATTCATGCTTGTGTGGTGCATGCTAGATTGTAGAAAATGATTGATGAAATGAAAACTAGCATGCATAGGATAGCTAGACACTTGAATTGTTCTTACAAGTAGTACTAGAACCTTGCTTATAATTTTGATCTACGAGGTATCTAGTTCTTTGTTGTTTTTCAAGTGGTATCTAGCAAATCATGGTGCTACGGATGGTGTTCAAATGGCAACTCCAATTGGTATCACACTTCAAAGGTCCATTCTTTACACCTTAACATCTTTTGGAAGCTATTACTCTCCCAAACTTCAAATCCATGCATATGTGCAAGCTTTCAAATCCAAACTCTTAGCACATATGTAGGGGAAGCTAATACTACCAATTTGGGTTGATGAAACTTGTCCATAATCTTTACGCATGGTAATATGCTTGGGCAAGCAACATGAATCCAAAAAGATTTCATTGAACATCTTTGTAAATAGGTTGTCATCAATTACCAAAAAGGGGGAGATTGAAAGCCCTAATTTGGTTTTGGATAATTGATGAAACCTAGGACTAACCTTTGATGTAAGTGTGTGAATTAGAAAAGGTGGTCCAATCCAAGTAATTGAGCAAGATGAAGTCCATGGTGATGGAGGTGGACATGAAATGATGATGATCAAGTGCTCAACTTGGAAAAGAAGAAAGAGAAAAATAAAAACCGAGATGATCAAGGCAAAGGTATATGATAGACTTTTGTTTTGGCACTTAAGACACCATAGAGGGTGTAAGTGCATGTAGGATCGATAACCGTACTATAAAGAGGGGAAATCTTTGGCTAAATGGTTTATCGAATGCCACTAGGTGACATGAATCTTGCATATGCATTTAAGAACCTAGTGTGCTAACTTTGACCCTTGTAAAATGCTTTGAAAAATGCTAACACACGTGCACACAAGTTCTACACTTTGTGGTTAGCAAGTTGGAAGCAAGGGCGAAGTGGTTGTGGACTTAGAAAAAGAAAAAGAGGAGATGGTCCACGACCGGACGCTGGCCGCGGGGTGACCGGACTCACCCCGACGCGTTCGGTCATTTATAGGCGAAGGCACTTTCTGGCCGAGAACGTAGAAGATTGACCGGACGTTGGCCCTATCTCGACCGGCGTGTCCGGTCACTTGTTGAGAGGCGGCGGCTTTGCGTGGTCGGATGCGCAGGGTGTGCGTCAGGTTATGGATGATGTACGCTGACGTCAGCTTCATGGGCGTACGCAGAGAAGAGGAGCGAGGATCAGACGCTGGGGCGCGTCAGGTCAGCATTGACCTGACGCGTCCGGTCAATAGAAAATGCCTCAAGGAGCTTACCAGAAATGACCGGACCCTAAGTGGTACTGAGTCTGGTCGCTGCTCAGGCGTGTCCGGTCATAACTGATTGCGTGCTCGGGATTCGACTATTGAGATCGAGCGGCTCTAGTTCAAATGGGGACACGTGGAAAGCCATAGGCGTCCGGACGCTGGCCGACCGGACGTAGGGGCGCGTTCGGTCAATGCGTCCGGTCAGTCCGAGAGTGCCCAACAACTCTTTGAGTCTTGGGGCTCTATAAATAGGAAGGTACTAGCTTGGGGCTCACTCTCTTGGCACTTTGACATTCCTAACATCCTTGTCAGCCTAAGCAAACACCTCCCACTCATCTCCATCATAGATTCATCATCATAGTGAGATTGGGAGTGATTACAAGTGCATTTGCTTGAGTGATTGCATCTAGTAGCACTTGAGGATCGTTGTGGCTATGGATTTCTTGTTACTCTTAGTGGTTGCCACCACCTAGATAGCTTGGAGCAGCGGAGGAGCTTTGGCATGAGTTGGTGATTTTTCGTGGCCGGCTCTAGTGATTGTGAGGGGTCTGGCACCTTCCCCGGTGAAGTGCCACAAGGTAGCTCTAGTAAATTGCTCATGTCATTGAGTTACCTAACTTGTGGGTAGATTCTTGCGGTGTCTAATTGTGTGGATGGGGTTCGTGCAACTTCTCTTAGCCGCCAAACCACCATGTGTTGGTCGACACAACGGTAGCTAGCGTGCCAGCAAGCACGTGAATCTCTGAGAGAAAAATTGGTTGTCTCTTCCCTTTGGTATTCTCTCGGTGATTTGAATTGGTATTCATCTTGTGAGTGGTTCACTCTTCTAAGCGGCGGTATAATCACCCTACTCACTCATTTACATTCTCACAAATTAGTTGTAGCAAGTTGTTTATTGTAGTTAGAATTGAGAGCTTGGTTTGTAGTTTAAGTTCATCTAGTGGAGCTCTTTAGTGTAGCAAGTTTGAGAGCTCTTAGTGAGTAGCAACTTAGCCCCTTGTGTGCCTAGTGATCATAGGAACTAGAATTGTTGGATAGGTAGCTTGCAACCCTTGTGGAGCTAGAGCAAGTTTGAATTTAGCTATTTGTCATACTAATCAAATTGCTCTAGTGATCTTGTCGATTTTTTAATAGGCTATTCACCCCCTCTAGCCATATTAGGACCTTTCAGTGTACGAATTGGCTTTGCTTCATTCATACCAAACTTCTTGAGCATGTCTTTGATGTACTTGCCTTAACTCACAAATGTACCATTTTTCAATTGCTTGATTTAAAGATCAAGGAAGTAACTCAACTCTCCAATCATGAACATCTCATACTCATTAACCATCATCTTTCCAAACTCTTCACAAAAGTCTTGATTGGTTGATCCAAATATGATGTCATCAACGTATATTTGCAACACAAACAAGTCCTTGCCAATCTTTTTGGTGAAAAGAGTGGTGTCAACCTTTCCCATAATGAATCCTTTAGAGTAGGAAGTCCCTAGACCTCTCATACCATGCTCTAGTGCTTGCTTCAAACCATACAATGCCTTCTTCAACTTGTACACATGGTTGGGATTCTTGTCATCTTCAAAACCAGGGCGGTTGTTCAACATATACTTCTTCAATGATGTAACCATTGAGAAATGCACTTTTGACATCCATTTGATAGAGCTTGATATTGTGGGCACTAAGCATAGGCTAACTATCGATAGAATATCATCGACAGTCCTCCGAAGGGGTATCCCATGAAGGTAGATTGATCGATAGAGAAGCGTGTGATCAGAGAACAAGAATGCAATAGAGACACACGAGTTAGATAGGTTCAGGCCAGTCAGTATGACATAATACCCTACTCCTAGTGGTCTGTTGGTTTGTATTAGCTATCAGTATGATATCACATGAGTTTGGAGGGGGTCCCTACCTGTCCTTATATAGTCCGAGGGGACAGGGTTACAAGTCGGTTAGATATGAGAGATAATCGAAAAGTAATAACAGATTACAAGAATCATGAGATCAGTACATATCCTAACAGATCTCGTAGTATCTTTAGGATATCTTCCTAGTGTCATGCAGGAGGCGCCGGGCAGAGTTGTGCCCCACAAGGCTTCATCTTATGGACTGGGCTGCCCCTGGGGGCGCAGCCCATGTGGTCTGTCATGGGTATCCAGGGTCGTACCCCCTATAGCTAGTCCCTGAGCGCCTTGTACCCATTGTGCAACACCGTCTTGAGCTTGTCCGAGTAGGTGCAAACAAAGCCGAGTAGCCAAACTCATGGTCCGACCACCATGATGAGTTGTCGAGCAGTTGTGAGTAGTTGCTGAGCAGCGTGAGCAGATTGCCAAGCAGCGTGAGCAATTGTCGAGCAACGTGAACCGTAGCCAAGCAGTATAACCCAAGTATGGCTTGTCATTAGGGTGTAAGGAGCTCAAGATCAGAATCAAAAATTTCTTCGCAGTGGACCAAGTGTGCCCACTTAGAGTCCGACCACGAGAAAAGGAGATAGTATTCTTTAGCTTCAAGAGGTGCGGAGTCTTCCAGAATAAAGCAAAGAAATTCACCGCAAGGTGAAATGTGCCCACTTAGTCCCCGAGCCTGACAGCAGATGAGGAAATCATGTGGTGCCAGGGTCCAAAGTAGAAGAAAATTAGAAGACCAGCCGAGCATGTGACCAGTCCTCGGGCGTAGCCCCAAAAGCACATTCACCACAAGGTGAAGTGTGCCCACTTAGTCTCCAAGCCTGATAGTAGGTGACGTAGTCACATGGTGCCAGGGTCAGAAAACAATAGTCAACTTGGAGAAAACAAAATCACGGAGAAAAACCCTAAAGTAATGGTTGTACAGTAGTACTTACTGAACCATAACAGTTGGCGGAGATGTCGGCAAAAATTCGACGAGCCGTAATAGATTTCAGAGATAAATCGGCGATACGGGCCTGGGCTGTGCGGAGGCACTGGTAACAGCCCACCTTCACTTGCAGAGAATTTGGAGAAGCACAATTCGTGCGAACGGTTTTCCAAAAACCCTTGAATGCGAAAAAGGTAAGGGGAGTGCTTTATAACTGCGCCGCCGCACCCTACGCTCGTACCTTGCCCCTTTGCCATTTCATCTTCCTCCTCCGCCGTCACATTTCTAGATTCACATCTGCTCTTGGTTTTGCCGCCAAACCCTAGCCAGATTTGAGAGATGGCGCCGAAGAAGGGAGGTGCGAAATCAAAGAAGACAAGCCCCAAGAAGGCGAGCGACGACGCTCGATGTGATGAAGAGTGGTTGCCATCATGAACGAGAGAGGCGAAACTCGATAGATTGGTGGAAGCAGGCATACTGCTTGACCGTGTCTTGGATAGATGGCAGCCGGCCCTCGGTGAGCCCTTCCCCATGCCTCATACCAATGAAGAAGGTGGACCAAGTGAGGGAGCTCCTTGACTTAATAAAGGGCGTGAAGACCAAAGGTGGATTAGTGGCAGCAAGCTTTATAGTGCGCCGTATCCAGCCCTACAAGGAGAGGGCCCACCCTGCCTTTGAGTTCAAAGGGGAGACCGACGGTACCTAAGAGATGTCGGAGATGCTATCGAGGGATGTTGTGCAGGAGCGGGCTATAGAGCTATTCGCTCCACTTGCCTCATTCAACTTGCTAGGGCAGATGAGACCCTTTCACTACAAAAATCTGCCTCCTCAGGTAAATATCTTAGCTATGTATTCCTGATGCTTTTTATCTGTTGTCATTGCTGAACAGTGTACTAATTCACTTATGCAAAGATCCATTCACAAGAAAGAGCGGTGTACTTCTCAGGCGTACCGAGGAGCGATTGGCTGAAAGGAGTAGATTCTCGGCCACCACCACAAGGAAACCGTTAGCGTCTCATCGGAGAGTCCATCCCCGACATTGGAGAAAATCTAGGGGAAAAGGGCAGTAGTAGACAAGCCAGCCCAGAAGAAGAGGAAGACGGCGACTGTCGCTCCCCTCAAACCGAGTGGCATCTCGCTTGGTGGTGATCAGACCACTCGAACATGAAGGACCACGATGTTTGAGTGGTCAGATGACGACAAAATTTTGGTGGCTCCTCCACCGAGTACTAAAGCAGCTCCACACAGCATGCACGTGGAGGAATGAGCGAAGATAATCGAAGAAGTCCCTGAGCAGCGGGTGAGGAAAGTCCCCACGCAGCAGGCAACGGGGGCCACCATGCAGCAGGCAACGGGAGTCCCTAAGCAATAGGCGGAGGAAGTCCTAGAGCGGTAGGCAGAACAGAGGCCGATGGTGGGGGAGGCAGAACCTCCATCGTAGAGCACAGAAGTCGACCCCATGACCACGCCTAGGTGCTTGGGTTGGTGTCACCGGTTCAAGAAATTTTACCAATAGACCAAACTGTAAGTATCCTTGCCTTGGAGTTACTTTGCTGTCATTTCTTAGCTTCTTTGGTGACTAACGAGCTGATCTGATGTAGTGCAAAGCATGTGGAGGAACCAGCCCCAACCGCCTGGACTGTCGAGCAACCAAAGGCTGGTCCCATAGTAGAAAAGGTGCCGGTAGACCCCATGCCAGAGTCCCTAGGTGCTCGGTAGGCTATGGAGGAGTCAACCGCAGCTGTTGACAGACTTGGTGGTAGTGAGAGGTTGGCTTCAACGGCTGATGGGTCGACGATGGTGCCGGAGGTGATGACAAAAACTACCAGATCTTCAAGGGCAGAGGCTGGAGCCGCTGGTGCCGCACCGGTGTTTGAAATGGAGGAGCAAGGGGAGGGGCCTGAGGTGTCGGAGGGCATGGTCGAACATGCTATCCGGCCGCCGAGCCCCTAGGTGGTGCATCCAGCTATGGCGGAGGAGGATAAGGTGGGAGAGATCGAGCATGCTGAACCTCGACCCCAATCTGTCTGAATCCTCTGCAAGCACGGTGACGAGGTGGTGGTTATCAAGGAGGAGGACACCATGAGGGAGATGAGGAGATTGAAGTCCACCCTTGTTGGCATGATGGAACAAATCGAGGTCAGTACTTCTTCTAGAGGGCTTGTCTTTGCTATGGGAGATCAGAGTTCCTCATTATGATTGTGCATGTGTAGGGGATAACTCGGACTACTGAGCAGTAGCACCAGCTGATAAAGAGGATAGAGCCCCTCGCCGAGGAGAACAAAAAACTCAAAGCAGCAATGAACCTCATGGAGAGAAATATCCAGAGGGCCCAGCGTGAGCGAGACCTCATAGAGTCCCACGCGTAGGACCTGGAATACCAGAAGGGCATCCTATCAGAGTAGCTGGCGGCCATGTCCGAGCAGCTGCAGAGGAAGTCCGAGTAGCTGGCCACTGTCTATGAGCAATTGAGTGGTGCCTCCGAGCAGTTGGAGCAGCTGTAGAAAGTCTTCGAGCAAAAGAAAGGTATGTCCGGTCGGCAAAATTGCCTGACATTGCTAAAGTATCATTATCACTAACGACCATTGTGCTTATAAAGCAAGATGCGGAGCTCGACCAGCTACGCTAGGACATCGAGCAACTCTAAGAGGAGAAGGCGAAGGAGTCTAGGCGAGCAGACAAACTGGCCAGGGAGTTGAAAGGTGAGTACTTCCTGGTCAAAGTTACTGTTGATGTAGTTTCCTTGCTTGATGGAATCTTGTAATGCTTGTAGACTACCGTCGGAGGGTCAAGGCACAATTTGATGTGCTGGTGCAGGAGGCCAGGACCCAACGGGAGAAGTTTGATGCCGTAGTCGTCGGAGTTAAACCAATGCTTGATAGTGTCAATCTGGAGGCAGCTCCTTAGCCCGATGGTAGCCCACCATGCTCAGACATTATCATCCAGAGGTGCAAGGTGGCATGGGAGAGCTTTAAGAGCTTCAACCATGATGCCTTTGTTACCACCATTACGCATGCCCTTGTGATGGTTTGGTCCCACTATCGATCCATTGACCTTTAGGCAATAGGGGCCAGATTTGCCGAAGGGATGGGCGAGGCGGGGACCCAGTAGCTGGAGGACGAGGTGGAGGACACGACAAAGAAGCTGGCCGGTGACATCGACCTATTTGGTGAGATGGGCGGCGATGTCGAAGCTCAGGGAACTACTTGAAGATTATCATCTATAACATCTGGATAGTGTAGTTAGAACACGCAAAAGCACAAAAAACATTTATGTATGTGTATAAATGTTATAAGGTGCATGTGAATGCAGTCTGCTGACACTTCGGTGAAAAAAATCTTTGTAATTTTGACCATAACGCAATTATACATAGTATATGTAGCATCTGGGTAGTTAGTTTGTTGCTGAACTCTTTGGCCTTAGCTAGCCCATAGTCCATAACGTCGAGCGTGGAGCCCGTGCACATGTAGGTGGAACAAGCATCACCAAGGAACCGCTGTCGACCACCCATAACACAGAGCGCGGAGCCTGTAGCACGTGTAGGGAGAGATCGGAGACTGGGCCTTCTCCAAAGAGCGTAGAGCGGAACATGTGCTGCTTGGTGATTGGTGAAATAACTTGGAGATAAATGTAGTACAAGTGGCGTCCGAGCAATTAGTTCTTTACTAAACTCTTAGCCTTGGCTAGCCCATAGTCCATAACGTCGAGCGTGGAGCCCGTGCACATGTAGGAGGAACAAGCATGACCAAGGAACCGTAGTCGACCACCAATAACGCAGAGCGCGGAGCCCGTGGCATGTGTAGTGAGAGATCGGAGACTAGGTCTTCTCCAAAGAGAACAAAAAAGAACATATGCTGCTTGCTGATCGGCGAAATACGATGGCGATTTGGAGAAACGTGGTCGGCGATTTGGAGAAACTCGTTTAGCGAAAACGTTGGAGATTTGGAGAAACGTGGTCAACGATTTGGAGAAACTCGCTCGGTGAAAATGTTGGAGATTTGGAGAAACATGGTCGGCGATTTGGAGAAACTCGTTCGGCGAAAACGTTAGAGATTTGGAGAAACATGGTCGGTGATTTGGAGAAACTCGTTCGGCAAAAACGTTGGAGATTTGGAGAAACGTGGTCGGTGTAGTTATGGTGATTTTGTATTGGAGTTCGTTATGGAGTACCTGAAAGCTCGGCGACCAGAAGTGGTGATTAAACCATAATGGAGAAATAATGGAGACAAATTATGGAGACCAAAACTTTATTCATCATGAAGTGGAGAGTACATATCTAGAGCGTTTCAAGGATAGAAACGTATAAAGTGCTCGATGTGCCATGAATTGGGGACATTGATTCCATCTAAGTCACATAGGCGATAAGACCCTGGTCGGGTAACCTCTTTGACGACGTAAGGCCCTTCTCATGTGGAGGAGAGCTTGTGCATCCCTTCGGTTTTTTGTTTTCGGGGGAGAACGAGGTCGTTGACAACAAATGAACGACCTTTAATGTTGTGGTTGTAGTACCTCCACAAGCCTTCTAGATATTTGGCTGTGTGGATATAGGTGATTAGGCGTTCTTCCTCGGTCCTATCGACGTCCTCTGTCCGGATAGCTACGGCTTGCTCTTCATCATAATTTTGCACCCTAGGTGCTCGAAAGGCAATATCCGCCAGTAATATGGCTTTAGAGCTGTAGACCAAGAAATATGGAGACACACCGGTGCTACGACTAGATTGAGTGTGCAGTCCCCAAACTATAGCTGGTAGCTCCTTGAGCCATCTGCTCGGATGCTTTTCTTCTTTCTGATATAGCCCCTTTCTAAGGGCATCAAGGATCATGTCGTTCGCCCATTCGACCTGGCCATTGGCTCTAGGATGGGCAACGGAGACGTATTTGACGGAGATGCACCGATCTTCGTAGAAGTCCCAAAAGTGATGGCCAGTAAACATAGTTTCGAGGTCGGTGATGATGTTGTTTAGGAGACCGAATCTATGGATGATATCTTCGAAGAGCTCGATTGCTTTCTTTGCAATAGCCGAGACGAGCGGTTTATACTCAATCAATTGGAGAACTTGTCGATGGCAACGTATACGTATCGGAAACCACCTAGCGCTGGCTTGAAAGGACCAATCATATCTAGTCCCCAGCATGCGAAGGGCCAGGAGGCTGGGATGGTCTGCAGCTCTTGTGCCGGCATGTGTATTTGCTTGGCAAAAAATTAGCATCCTTCACAACATCGGACAAGGTCTTTTGCATCAAAGATGGCCGTGGGCCAGTAAAATCTAGCTCAGAAAGCTTTGCCGACCAGTGTTCTTGAGGCCTCATGGTTGCCACAGGAACTAGAGTGAATTTCGAGAAGCAGCTTCACTCCTTCTTGGGTGATGCATTTTTGCAGTACCCCTTCCTTGGCACTTTTCCTCATCAAGTTGACATTCACTAGCATGTAATGCTTGCTTCGATGGATTAGGCATTCAGTTTCAGTCTTGTCGGCGGGTACTTCGGCGCTGGCGAGGTACTTGATGAACTGTTCCCTCTAATTGGCGGATGGCGAAGGTACCATAAGTACCAGCTGCTCGGTGGGGGGAACTTCCTGAACTTCCTTATCTTCCTTAATGGATGGCGCTAGAAGATCTTGAATGAAAACCCCTAGCGGAATCATGGTGCGAGAGGAGCCTAACTTGGATAAGTGGTCGGTGAGCTGATTTTGATCGCGTACCACGTGGTGGTACTCGATACCGTAGAATTTCCCTTCAAGTTTTCTGATTTCTGCGCAATATGCATCCATCTTCTCACTAGAGCAAGACCATTCTTTATTGAGCTGGTTGATGACCAGCGCAGAGTCCCCGTATAACATGACACATTTAACGCCGAGCTCAATGGCTATACGGAGTCCATGAAGACACGCTTCATATTCAGCAACGTTGTTGGAGGCCAGAAAATATATTCGGAGAACGTATCGGAGCTTATCTTTGGTTAGCATGATGAACAGAACGCCTGCACCAGCACCGTTGATGTTGAGAGTGCCATCAAAGTACATCACCCAGTGCTCGGGACAAGTAGCGGCAATAGGCTCTTGAATCTTAATCCACTCAGTGATGAAATTAGCAAGCGCCTAAGACTTGATTGTAGGCCTACTTCTGAAATCAATGGAGTAAGTACCAAGCTCGATAGCCCACTTGATGATATGGCCATTGGCCTCTTTGTTGCGGAGAATGTCCCCTAGAGGGAACTTGGTGATCACGACAATCTTGTAATACTCGAAGTAGTGGCGGCGACATAATCAGGACGGCGTACAACAGCTTCTAGACCTAAGGATAACTAGTCTTGGGTTCATTGAGCACCTCACTGATGAAGTATACTGGATGTTGCACCTTATAGGCATGCCTGGCCTCCTCGCGTTCGACCACAATGGCTGTGCTGATGATGCGAGAAGTAGTGATGATGTAGATCACGAGAGTTTTGTCTACTTGTGGCGCTGTCATGATTGGAGGCTTTGTTAGGAACAACTTGAGCTGCTCGAAAGCTATATTTGCCTCCTCCGACCAGGAAAAGCGCTTGGAGGCCTTGAGGAGTTTGAAGAATGGTAGCCCTTTTTCATCAAGGCGTGATATCAAGTGGCTTAAAGCAACCATGCAGCCTATAAGCTTCTGTATATCCTTGACACATGTTGGCCGTTTCATGTTGGTGATGGCGGAGACCTTGTTAGGGTTGAGCTCAATGCCTCGTGCGCTAACAATGTAGCCCAGGAGTATACCAGGATGGAACTCCAAAGATGCACTTTGAATGGTTTAGCTTCCATTGGTACCTTTTAAGGTTGGCGAACAGTTTCTTCGAGGTCGGCGATAAGATCATTGGCGGTTTTGGACTTGACGACCACATCATCAATGTAAGCTTTGACATTGCAGGCCGATATGTTGATCAAGGCACATCTAGATAGCCCTTTGATAAGTCGCCCCGGCGTTCTTGAGTCCAAAGGACATGGTGGTGTAGCAGTACGCAATCGAAGGGCGTGATGAACGAGGTCTTGATCTGGTCTTCTTCCTTGAGGGAGATCTAGTGATAGCCGGTGTAACAATCGAGGAAGGAGAGCAGTTCATAGCCGGTGGTGGAGTCTACAACCTCATCTATCCGAGGCAGTCCAAAGGGGTCTTTAGGGTAGTGTTTGTTAAGATCAGTGTAATCAATGCACATTTCCATTCTTTATTCTTTTTTCGAATGAGAACAGGATTTGCTAACCACTTAGGATGATACACTTCTTTTATGAATCCGATAGCTAAGAGCCATTTTTATTTCTACCCTAATAGCCTTCTTCTTGTCTGGAGTGAATCGGCGTAGTTTCTGCTTGATCGGTTTGGCGGTCGGCGAGACATTCAAGGAGTGCTCGATCTTCTCCCATGGTACCCTAGCATGTCTGTAGGTTTCCAAGCAAACACATCAGTGTTGGCACAGTAGGAAGGAGATGAGCATGTTTTCCTATTTGGGGTTAAGGTGAGCCCCAATCTTGATGATCTTGGAGGGGTCGTCGAGGCGAGGCCAACCTCCTTGATTTCCTTGGACTTGGTGGAGGCGCGAGGAGGCTCCAGCTCTAGGATCTCCATGTCATCGGTGGGCATCGTCTTGGCTTCGGTGACCACGCTAGCCATCTGGATGGAGAGGTCAGTGGCTTCGGCGAGGGGCAAGACTCTCTGTCTCGCTAGGCATAGGCGATGGAGAGGTTGGCCCACGTAGGGCTAGGACTCCTACAAGCGAAAGGCATCTTCAACAACAGGTATGCGTAGTGCGGTACAGCCATGAACTTGGACAGAGCTAGCCAACCAAGTATGGCATGGTAGGCAGTGTTGAAGTCGGTGACATAGAAGTTGATGCGCTCGATGCGGTAGTTGCTTGCCGTGCTGAACTGTACTGGTAGGGTGATCTCTCCAAGTGGTTTGGAGGCCCTGCTAGGTACCACACCCCAAAAGGAGGAGTCTGAGGGTGTGAGATTTGCTATCCTGAGGCCCAACTCCTTTAGGGCTCCGGTGAAGAGAAGATTCAGAGCACTCCCACCATTGACAGGCACTTTTCTAAAAAGCACTTTCTGGACGGTTGCATCGAGGACGAGGGGGAAATGCCCTGTGTAGAGGATGTCCACCCACTAGTCGGCCCTGCTGAAGGTGATTAGGACCTCGTACCATGGGCGATGGCTGGGGTTGACAACGGCGTCTTTCATAGTGACAACGAGCACCCAACGGGTGGCGAGCTTCCATTCTCTCCTAATTTTGATGGAGGTGAGGCCCCCAAAGATGGTGGCGACAACCTTGTCGTGGTCCTAGAAGGCATTCCCACTACCCCTAGGTGGTCGGCGGCCTCTGGGTCCATTGTTGGTGTCGTCGTCCAGCTTTTTGTCCTAGAACTCTTTAGCCAAGCCGAGATAGTTCTTCATCTTGTGTTTGCCGTTCTTGTGGAGAGGGCATGGGCCATCGAAGATCTTCTTGTATTGCTCATCATAGTTGCACTTGGCTTGAGGTTCATTGATGGCGACGACGATGGGGTCTGGCCGGCGGTGGCAATTTTGGCCAGACTTGGGTCCTTCAGGACGATCATGGCCGCTGTCATAATGGTAACTGCGGTCATCATAGCGGCAGTCATTGTGGCGTTGGTCGTCGGAGCGGTTGTCAAAGCGACGTGTTGGGCGATGAGTGCCCGCATCCTCATTGAAGCGCACCTCGGCTTCCTCGGCATTAGCATACTGGTTGGCGGTCGTGATCATCTCGCCTAATCCCTGTGGGCAGCTTGCGGTTGAACTTGGAGCGAAGCTCGCGGTGGTGGAGTCCTCGGATGAAGGACGGTGATGACCTCAGCTTCAGTGATATTGGGAATAGAATTCCTCATCTCAGAAAAGCAGTTGGATGTAGCTACAGGAGGAGCTTCGGATGGCTTCTGGTTGATGCTGATTCAGATCATGCTTGGTGCCCGGCTGAGTACACATAGCCATGTAATTATCGGTGAAGACTTTTTTAGCTCTTCCTAGGATTCGATGGAGTCTAGGGCAAGGCTTGTAAACCAGCTCATGGTGGCTAGCATGAAGCATGATGGGAAGATAGTTTCGCCATGACACTAGGTGTCTCCTCTAGCAGCGTAGACAGCAGTGGCATAAGCCTATAGCTACTATGTCTTGGTTCATCCTTCCTTCGTAAGGCTCTGATCCTAGTGATCTTGAAACCACGGGGCCACTGAAGTGTTCGAGAGTGCCCTTGTGAATGTCGGGGGCCCCTCGGGGTTGTCGGTGCCATCATTTGCAGCATTGCCATCGGCGAGCAGCTCGAGAGCTAAGTCTGGGTTTTCGTACTCTTGCTCGTACTCTAGGCAGCTACACACTTCGTCTTCATGGCGACCGAAACAACATTTGTCGGTACGCTGTCGTGCATCTCGGAGATTGTTGAGGTACACTCGGATGTCCTGGTCAACCTCCTAGTCGTGTTGACGGTGATGTTTGTTGCGGTTGCCCCTTGCTCTGCCCAGGAGGGGTTGCCTATCATCGCGGTGCTGGTCGGTGAAGCGACTTGGGCAGCGATCAGATCTTGCGGCGACTAATCAACGAATCAAGGTTGAGTAAGAAGGTCTCTGATCCTGACGGATCTCATTGACCTAGCAATGTGCCGCTTTAAGCATTGCGGTGACCTTGGCAACCTCCGGTGTCTGCGGGAGCCAGGCGAGCTCATTGGTAGCCATGACCAGGTTGGTGCTTGGGGTCTTATAGACATCGTGGCTGTCAACACGGACAAACTCATCGTCGAGGTTCCATTGGAGTGGTCTTCCTTGTGAGTCAAGCTGCTGCTCAGCCCTCGCAAGGACAATCTCGTTTGTGTGGCACTGCGCATGGTTGACATTCTAGTTCTCACGGGCGGCATGTTCCTCCTTGGTTTTGCCATTCTGAGGGGGGCTGTCGACACTAACGTTGAAGATTTTGCCACCACAGAACAGAGGGGGAAGAAGTAGCTCGGTAGTCATTTCGATGATGGTCTCCATAGAGCCCTAGGACTCAGAGTCTAGATTCTCCTCTAGGATGGTCTGGAGGGACGCTCTAGAGCATCGACTGACGTGGAGCATGTTGATGGCGGGCGAAGGCTGGTCGGCGATCTGGTCGGTCGAGGGATGGACATCTCTAGCCTGGTCAGCGAATCTGCCCCTTAGGGCATCTTGGTAAGCGGCGGCGGTGTTGGTGAACCCAAAGGGTAGGGCCGTTGCCCCTAGAGTTTCTCGAGCTGCCTTTGATAGACCTAGATCAGAGAATGGTCGGCGCTAAACCAGAGTGTCCAGAGCCAATTTGGTGATGGAGAGGCAATTGGCGAGCTTCAGACCAACCTGATCGATGGATGCAATCAGATCATCGTTATTAATCTACCTCCTCTGGTAGCGAGGAAGCGGGCGGCAAGTCATCGATGAAGGCGACCTCAGAGGCAGTTCCAAGATCAAATCTGCAGTCACAGGTGTTGGGGTGGTCGGCGCAGCATTGTTCTGCACCGGCTCGATGAGCTCTCCGACTCCATCAGCGTTGATGACCCATGAGATGGATCCGACCATGAAGATCTGGCTAGGCTACGGGAGGGATGAAGAGCCTATGGAAAAAACCATCTTGTTTGACAAGGAAACATCACGTAATCCCCTACCTGGCGCACCAACTGTCGACAGAATATCATCGGCAGTCCTCCAAGGGGTATCCCACGAAGGTAGATTGATCGGTAGAGAAGCGTGTGATTGAGAACAAGAAGGCAACAGAGACACACGAGTTAGATAGGTTTAGGCCGTAAGTATGACGTAATACCCTACTCCTGTGGTCTGTTGGTTTGTATTAGCTATCATATGATATCACGTGAGTTTGGAGGGGGGTCCCTACCCGCCTTATATAGTACAGGGGACATGGTTATAAGTCGGTTAGATCTTAGAGATAACCAGAAAGTAATAACATATTACAAGAATCATGGGATCATACATATCCTAAAAGATCTCGTAGTATCTTCAGGATATCTTTCCAGTGTCTTGCGGGAGGCGCCGAGCAGAGTCGTGCCCCACAAGGCTTTGTCTTGTGGGCTAGGCCGCCCCTGTGGGCACAACCCATGTGGTCTGCCGTGTGTATCCGGGGTCATACCCCCACACTAACAAGATCCTATTTGCTTCCAATCTTGCAACCAGAGCATATTTTTACCAAAGTCAAGACCTTAACTTGAGTGTAACCTTGAGCTACCAATCTTGCTTTGTTCCTTACTACTATCCCATCTTGCTCTTGCTTGTTGCGAAAGACCCATTTGGTTCCAATCACATTGTGTCCCTTTGGCCTCTCAACCAATTCCTATACTTGATTTCTAGTGAAGTTATTCAACTCTTCATGCATGTCATTAACCCAATCAACATCCTTGAATGCTTCTTCTATCTTCTTTGGTTCAATGGATGATACAAATGAGAAATGCTCACAAAATGAAGCCAATCTTGATCTTGTTTGTACACCTCTAGAAATATCTCTAATTATAGTGTCCAATGGATGATCCCTTGCAATATTGGTTGGTTGGAGCATTGGAGCAATGCTTGCACTTGATTGAGATGATGTACTAGCCACTTGTTGATCTTGCACATTATCATGAGAGCCACTTGTACCTTGCTTTGAGATTGATCTTGAGAACCACTAGCTTGCACATTTGAATTAGAGAGCACTTGCACTTAATCATCTTCATCATCTATCACTTGTCTTGGCCTAATATCACCAACATCCATGTTCTTCATTGCATTTGAGAGTTGAATGCCTCTAACATCATCAAGATTCTCATCTTCATCTTGGGGACCCTTGGTTTCATCAAATTCAACATCATGTACTCCCTCAAGAGTACCACTAGCCAAATTTCAAACTATATATGCCTTGCTAGTAGTTGAGTATCCAAGAAAGAATCCTTCATCTCATTTTTGTCAAACTTGCTCAATCTAGTGCCTTTCTTCAATATGTAGCATTTGCAACCTATAGGATTATTTTTCTCCGGCAATATCTAGCAACGTGATCGCATGACAGAATCAGATGGTAGCATACGAGACACAAGGATTTATACTAGTTCGAGACATGGTGGCACGCTAAACCCTACTCCAGTGGTGCGGCTGCTCTTGTATTCATATGCTCAATTATAGGGGTTGTTGCTCCTAGCTACAAGGTGGATGGAATAGTTTGAAGATGGATTGGATGATGGCTCTCGAGCCCGAGGTCCCTACCCTCATTTATATAGACAGGAGAGGTAGGGTTACAGAGAGGGCGATCGGGCTAATAGATTGTGTTCCTAATTTGTTACATGATATGCGCAACAGATTGATCCTAGCTATCGTCTAGAGACACCCACCCTGTTTTGCCTTGATCTCTACGTTGGTTGATCACGTTAGCCCTCATGGGCTTCCTCCTGGATGGCTGCTGGGCCAATAGCCTAGCAATGGTCACATATACGGTCGGTGTAGGTACCCCTGGCCCATATATCTGACAGTAGCCCCCATAGGACTTAATGATAAGCTAGCATGTAGCTTTAGCCCTCGGGACGTCACAATTCCCCCTGCAAGTTCTGTGTACTGTAAGTACTAGTGAGCATTTTGTTTGGGTACCTAAGATTTGAACAGTGCAGCTTGATGTTCCCAAGTATAGGGGAGCCATTATGTGTTGCCGTTCGAGTACCAAGAGCATTTCTCGGGTAGCGAGAATCTTCTTCAAGTATCGAGCGGTACACTATACATCAGGGAGCGTAGTTCCCTGGCAGTTATAAGCGCCTAGATCGGGTGGTACACCCAACATTGGGAAACATAGTTTCCTGGGCATAGCCCTCGGGACGTTGCCAATGTCTTGTTCGGGTGGTAGCACCCGAAAACTAGAAGCGTGGCTTCTAGGACGCCCGCAGGCACCGTGGTTGGGTGGTAGCACTGCTGTATTCGAGAAGTCGATTCCCAAGGTGTTCTGGTGTGTAGTTAGTGGTTGCACGTCATTAAGTCCTAGTCGTAGAACAATAATGAGGATGGGGTAGTTGCTCCACCGTCGCTTTGCGCGTCACTATGCCAGTTGGTTTTTGGGTGACTCGATTCGAGTCATTTGCTTAATAGCACTATGGGCGTCATATTTTTCTTCGAGACCCGTTAAGTAACAGTTCTCCAATTTTCATGGGCCTCATTAGTGGAAAGAGCGAGGTCATTGTCTCGGAGCCCTAAGGCCAATATAACAGCATCTCGAGCTAGGAATTACTATGGGCGAGTAACGAACACATGAGCAGTTGTGGGTAGTTGTGCATATTACTCTTCGAGATGGTAATGGGTAGAATGAGTGAACGTCCGTGTCCTAATGAATAGGGGCGGTAGGACAAAGCTTGACCAGCAGGGGCATGTCATAAAACTCTTTTTCTAGATTCCAGGAGCTCGTACTTTGGTTACAGGCATGGGACAACCAATTTTCCGGTTTACCACAAAGGGGCACACATCCGCTGAAATAAAGGTACTTCGAGATCGTCCGGACATTAGGAGATTTACGTGACACCGAGTGTTAGAGGTTTTAGGATCAGACTGGTGACCCTCCTGAATACCCCCTGACTCTTAGTAGGGGCAGGGTCGATAGCGAACAAGTCACTACCGCTTACACCTGCTGCGAGGGTGTGCCAGGCCGAGTACTAGAACTGAGTGTCAGGTCATTCGCTTGCACCAGCTCGGGTGACAGTACGTCGGGTTTTGGCACATTGGCCCCACGGTTCCTGCAGTTGCGTGGATGGATTCCTTCTCGGCGAAGCTGAGGCATCGGTTTTGGCGGCTCGTTTCCCTAGCATTTCTCGGGAGGCGTCCCCTCAGAGATCGTGGGGACATGGCCTAGCCTTAACCGACGACACCGCCCAGAGACATTTTTGGAATTCCATTGGCCGTGCGCGTCCCCTGCCTATAAAACAAAGGAAGGAGAGGAGAGTTAGTAAGCCTATATTGTAACTTTCGTGTACTCACCTTTCATTGCTTCCTGCATCCACCCCCTTCTGCTAGATCCTTGACCATCATCCATGGCCAGGGATAAGCGCTCGAGGGAGGAGATGGAGGAGGGACCTGCCGAGAAGCGTGTGTTCCAGGGTCCTTGCTGACGATGTAAGGGAAGACGATGTGTCGACATAGATGGAGGCAGCACGATGACGTAGCCAAAGGCAGTGTGACCATTTCGAGGTAGCCCCCAAGGGAGTACTTGAGGGTCGTTGCTGATGGAGTGCCCGATGGCAGCATGTCGATGTAGCTGGTGGCAGCACGACGACATTGCCAGAGGTGGCATGATCGGCTCAAGGTAGCCCTCGAGGGAGTACCTGAGGGTCATTGGCGACAGAGTGCTCAAAGGCGGCATGTCGACGTAGCTGGTGGCAGCACGACGATGTGGCCAGAGGTGGCGTGATCGGCTCGAGGTAGCTCCCGAGGGAGTACCCGAGGGTCATTGGTGACAGAGTGCTTGAAGGTGGCATGTCGATGTAACTGGTGGCAGCACGACGACGTAGCCAGAGGTGGCGTGAGCGGCTCGAGGTAGCCCCCGAGGGAGTACCCGAGGGTCATTGCCGATAGAGTGCCCGAAGGCAGCATGTCGACGTAGCTGGTGGTAGCACGACGACGTAGCCAAAGGTGGCGTGACTGGCTCGAGTTAGCCCTTGAGGGAGTACCCGAGGGTCGTTGCCGACAGAGTGCCCGAAGGCGGTGTGTCGATGTAGCTGGTGGCAGCGTGATGACGTAGCCAAAGGCGGCGTGACCGACTCGAGGTAGCCTCCGAGGGAGTACCCGAGGGTCGTTGCCGACGGAGTGCCCGGAGGCGGCGTGTCGACGTAGCTGGTGGCAGCGTGACGACATAGCCAGAGACGGTGTGACTGGCTCGAGGTAGCCCCCGAGGGAGTACCCAAGGGTCGTTGCCAACTCAAATTGTCCTGTGCATCGTAAAACATGAGGACAAGATCAGTGAGTATTTATTCAGTAGTCGAACAAGTTAAACTTTTAGTAAAGCTGGTGTTAATTTCCCTTTATGAGCTATATTCATTGTGTTGTGCACTCTGTCGACTAGATCGTAGCCCCTATGCTAACCGTCGAGATGCGGCGCATGTAGCATTGGGTTTGCGGCGTAGGTCGTCGCTACCAACAAAACGCATTACATAGAACATGCATCATAAAAGTACTTAAAGCGGTTTTAAGGGTTGTTGCCTTCTCTAAAGTACTTAAAGCGGTTTTAAGGGTTGTTGCCTTCTCTCTTTCATGTTGTTTTCCCTTTATGAATTGCCCAGCATGATATGCACTTTGTTGACAATACTATAGCCCCCACGCGTAGGATGTTAGCCATAAGGTGGCCTGACCCGTATAATGTTGGATTGTGGCTTAAGTTATTGTCGTGACAAAGCTTTACACATAGAGCATATCATGCAAGTACTTAAATCGCGGGGAAAAACAGACATGCGCTAGAGTATGACTATTATGTGTAGTAGCCCTTGACTTTCTGTTAAGTTGGATGTCGATTTCGTAGAAAGTAAGAGCAAAAACAACATAATAAAAACAATTATGAAAACAACTTAGCTGATTCAACGGGACATTGGTGTCATTGTTGTCAATGTCGAATGCTGTCGCGAGCCACGACGAGAGACGGCTAGAGATCGGGAGCCGTGATGAGAGGTTGAGCACGCTGACTCGAGGGAGCTTGCGGACGATGTGCTCGGAGACGGCGCGGCTAGCCTGAAGTAGCCTGCCGAGGGTGCGTCCGAATTGTCGTTGCCGGGGACGTACATCTTGTTGGTGATGTGCTCGGCGACGCGGTCGATGAATCAACGATGAGGTCTGTGCTGCCATGCTGCCAGGAACGATGCCATCGGTGGACAGCGCCACATGAAGACGACGAGGGCAGCTGCATTCCTGCTGTGGAGTCACGGGAAAACATGCAGATACCTAGGGATATATACGTATAGGCATATTATAAAAAATATCACTTAGCTCATTCCCGTGCACGGTGGCGTGTTGGCCTTGTTTCTTCATGCATATACGTGTACACGCGCGTAGCCAAGATCAACACATAGATAATTTGTAATTAGTTTGCTTGCGTCAGATGGCATCCTCGGGACGTCGAGCCGATGGAGAGGACCACACAAGCTGTCGACGAGGGCTGATAAGCACCGCCGAAGGATGACAACTAGTCGACGGCGGGCGATGCATCCGAATTCCTGCCTATGATGCTCATATAGACATATGCGGATATTCGGAGATATATATATATATATATATATATATATATATATATATATATATATATATATATATATATATATATATATATATATATATATATATATATATATATATATACTGTTATGTAGTTGGTCATAAAATAATTTAGTTTGTGGTCATTTTGAGTTATGATAATTACCATGCTAATTTACGAGATTACAATAACTTCTTACTAAGTGATTTACTATAATATTATCGTAAATATCACCATGAGTTGTAGTAACACGAGTATCATAAATGTATATTCATGTTATTGTAAATTGGTAGAAATATTATCGTAAGTCAAGGTGGCTATAGAATAAGTTATATACTAATTTACGATAATGTCAATACATATTTACGATAGTTGGGTTACTGTAACACATGGGGATATTTACCATAACGTTTTAGTAAACCACTTAGTAAAAAGTTACTATAATCTCGTAAATTAACATAGTAATTATCGTAATTCAAAGTGGCTATAGAATAAGTTATTATGTAGCCAGCTACATGATAGTAGTTATATATATATATATATATATATATATATATATATATATATATATATATATATATATATAACACATGATTCAGCTTGGAAATGTTGTCGTATGCTGCCACGACGTGCCGAAAGAGCTGGGCGACGACGAGGGCCGCCGCTCGATAGCCATGGGTCGACGACTCGGGTCGCTGCAGGACGACAATGTGTCGACGAGTGCTATCGACGAGGGTCCGTGAGGACCATCGGCGAGAGCTGCCGTGGGACGACGACGAGGGCACCTGCCGAACGCCGCCGCGGGATGGCGGGAGACGCAGCCGAATTCCTGCAAAAAATATCCATGTAGATATCCGGAGATTTCTGTAGATTTACATATATCATAGGATATATAATTAAAATTGGAAGGAACGCGACTTAGCTTGTTCCTTGGAGCGGTCGTGGGAGCGTAGGCAAGCAGCAAGGAAATTTGCTCTATCCTTTGCATGCCTGACACTAGGTTTAGACCGGTTGAGATCTGTCCGTATTCGAGTCCGGATATCCAACATCCGATACTGTATCTGTATTCGAATACTCAAATCGCATATTTATGATGTCGATATCCAATCGTATCCTATCCGACATTATTCGAATTCGAATCCGGACAGAAATATGAAAATAAATGTAATATCGGTGATATCCGTCCGTATCTGATCCGTTTTCATCCCTACCTGACACACATGCACACCTTCATCCATGTCTAATCAATACCTTGAATATTGGTAATTATTTTGCATGGACATGTAGATCGTTCATCGACTTGCTTTGCTACTATAGCATGACGCCTTTGATATAATGGTGTGTGGCAGTGTGTGCATGATTCATCGCAGCGCCGCCACCGCTCAAGAATCGATGACATGAGCGACACGAGACGCAATTGGGTTTCGGCCAGGAATCATATAGACATACGGATATAGCCGAAAGTATAAAATAATTAATTAAAGCGTGACTTGACTTAGCCTTTTCAGATCGCCTTGCACATATTCCAGGTCGACCCCTTTGTTCGCTTGTCGTCACATGTTGCATCTGTTTGGAGGCCCAAGGCAAGGCAAGGCAACGGACTCTAAGACGTGCGGTGGCTCATCGAGGAAGGCAATCCGCCACGCGCCGCGTACGGCACCAGGATTTGCGTCGAAGGCTCGACTGACTCGCATCTACCATGGGTCGAAGAACGATGCCGCGCTATTTGGCTTACCAGCGTCCGCCGGATGCTTAGTCAACTGTGAAAGGCCTCTATCTACCATGTCAACTATCGGATTATTTTGTTTCGATAATATCCAGCAACATGATCATATAGACGAAATCAGATAGTAGCACATGAGACACAAGGATTTATACTGGTTCGGGGCACGGTGGCACGCTAAACCCTACTTCAGTGAATTCGTATGCTCAATTACATGGACTGTTCCTCCTAGCTATGAGGTAGATGGAATAGGCCGAAGATGGATTGGATTGGATGATGACTCCCGAACCCGAGGTCCCTACCCTCTTTTATATAGGCAGGAGAGGTAGAGTTATAGAGAGGGCGATCGGGCTAAGTGTTCCTATTTTGTTACACGATATGCGCAATAAATTGATCATAGCTATCGTCCAGATACACCCGCACTAATTTGCCTTGATCTCCACATTGGTCGATCGCGTCAGCCCTCACGGGCTTCCTCCTTTACGGCTGCTGGGCCGATAGCTTGACAATGATCACATATACGGTCGGTGCAGGTACCCCTGACCCATATATCTGACATAACCAAAGACTAGAAAATATGCAATATTTGGCTTTCTACCATTCAAGAGCTCATAAGGTGTCTTCACCATCATTGGGTGATAATAGAGGCGGTTGCTATAATAGCAAGCCGTGTTGATTGCTTCGGCCCAAAAGGATTAACTCACATTGTACTCACTAAGCATAGACCTTGCCATATCAATAAATGTTCTATTCTTCCTTTCAACAAGACCATTTGATTGTGGAGTGTACTTAGACGAGAATTGATGTCTAATTCCAAACTCATCACATAACTCATTAATTCTAGTGTTCTTAAACTCACTACCATTGTCACTTCTAACTCTCGTGATGGTTGTTTTAAACTCATTGTGAATGTCCTTGACAAATTATTTGAAGGTTGCAAATACACCACTCTTGACCACTAGAAAGAATGACCATGTGTATCTAATAAAGTCATCCACTATCACAAAGCCATATTTGTTTCCATTGATGCTAGTGTATTGTGTTGGTCCAAACAAATTCATGTGCAATAACTCAAATGCCTTGCTAGTACTCATTATGCTCTTCTTAGGATGGGTGTTTCCAACTTGTTTTCCGACTTGACATGCACTACATAACTTATCCTTCTCAAATGTGACATCTTTCAAGCCTCTAACTAGATCATGCTTAATCAATTTATTCAATTGTTTCATTCCAACATGACCAAGCCTTATATGCCATAACCAACCCATGCTAGACTTAGTGAACAAGCAAGTTGACAATTGAGTTTCACTAACATTGAAATCAACCAAGTATAGATTCTCATATCTAAAGCCCTTTGAAGATCAAATTAGAACCATCTACACTTAATATCTTTACATCATCAACTCCAAATATGCATTTAAATTCAAGATCACATAATTGAGCCATGGATAGCAAATTGAAGTTCAAGCTTTCTACAAGCAACACATTGGAAACACTCATGTCATTGGATATTGCAATCTTACCAAGCCCCTTGACCTTGCCTTTGTCATTGTCACCAAATATGATACTATCATAACCATCATTGCCACTTGTGTTGATTGAGTTGAATATTCTAGCATCACCGGTCATGTGTTGAGTGCACCCACTATCAAGAACCCAATGCCTTCTTCCAGCTTTATAATTGACCTTTAAAATAAGATCACTTCTTTATAGGTACCTAAACTTGCTTGGGTTCTTGAAGGTTAGTGACTAAGCTCTTTGGCACCCAAATGGCTTTCTTTTTTAAGCCCACAATTGGTGTACCAACAAACTTAGCCTTCACTCCATTCACACCCTTGATAAGCAAATAACAAGAATCAAACTTAATTGAGGATACATTAGTGTTCTTGTTCTTGTTCATGCAATATTGCTCTACATGCCCAACTTGCTCGTATCTATTGCAAAATCGACCATTGTTCTTCACAAAACTAGTCTTGTGAGGAGCAAAGGCCGTCTTGCCTTTCTTGGGGATATATCCTAATGCCTCTTTGTTGAGAGAAGATTTTTGGCTACCCAAGCACTTTAGCAAGCGGACCTTACCACCATAGGCATTGCCTAAGGCGCCAGTGAGCTCATTGACCTCCTTCTTTAAGGTCTTATTTTTAACCATAAGTGAGGCATCACAAGTGAAACAATCACTCATAGGTGAGGTAGTAGTGGTAGATGAGTTATAAGAAGGGTTAGCGGGAGCAACAACAATAGGCTTGTAGAAAGATTCAACAATAATATCACAAGTCAAGCCTACGTCACATGTTACAATATGCTCATTCTCATTTTGCTCAAGACGAGTGGAATGGGCCTTTTCAAGCTTCTTGTGAGCCTTATCAAGCTTCTCATGGGCTTCCTCTAGCCTCTTATGAGGTGCATTGAGCTCATCAAATGCTTGCTTAAGGGCTTTTAGTTTCTTACGCAAGTCTTTGCATTCCCTTCTCTTAATGTCAAAATCAGCCTTAGCATCTTATAACATGTCAAATAATTCATCTTTAGTTGGTTCATCATCATCTTCACTAACACTTTCATTTTCATCATTATTTTCATCACACTCATCATCGGATTATACCTTAGCGGCCTTAGCCATGAAGCATGTCAATGGAGTGTCGAAGAGAGAAGGCTTCTCATTGATGACAAAGCTTGCTAGAGCCTTATTCTTGGTGGTCTTGTCATCGTCGCTATCATCATCATCACTTGAGAAGCATCACTATCCCAGGTGACGACATATGAACCACCCTTCTTCTTCTTGTTGAAGGTCATCTTATCTTTGTTTTCCTTCTCCTTCTTGTCCTTCTTCTTGATATTCTTGTCATCATCATCATTTTCACTACTGAAGGGGCTTTGAGCAACAAGATGATCCTTGCTACCACACTTGAAGCACATTCTTGATTCATCCTTGTTTCTTGATGATGACTTCTTCCTTCTAGCATGATAGCCCTTCTTTACCATGAATTTACCAAATCTCTTCACAAAGAGAGTCATCTTCTCATCATCTTCATCATCAAAGCTAGAGCATTCATCTTCAATTGATGTGTCTTGCTTGGCCTTGCCCTTGCTCTTGGATGATGATGCGGCTTTGAATGCCACACTCTTCTTCTTCTCATCTTTCTTCTCATTGTTCTTTTCTTCCTTCATCATCTCTATATGTGCCATCAGTCATCACATTTTCCAATACTTGGTTTGGTGTCATTCTGTCCAAACCACTCCTCACTAGTATAGTACCAACATACCAAATCTTGATGGTAAGCATCACAAGAACTTATGAGAGAAGTCCTTGTCCTTCACTTCTTCACCAAGTGCTTTGAGATCATCGACAAGCACTTGTAGCCTATGAAACATCTTTAGCACACTCTCATCATCCTTCATCTTGAAACTAGCGAACTTATCCTTGAGAATGTATGCCTTTGCACCCTTCACCACTTGAGTGCCCTCAAATGATTACTCCAACTTTCTCCAAGCCTCATGAGTCATCTCAATGTTCTTGATTTGCTCAAATGTCTTCTCATCAATAGCATCATGAATGGCACTAAGAACAATGTCATTGTTTTTGAGCAACACCTCTTCGGCCGCGGTGGGATTCTCTGGATCGGCAACCTCAATCTTAGTCTCAACTACCTTCCACACCTTTCTATTGATTGACTTGACATAGGTGGTCATCTTTGCCTTCCAATATGAATAATTTGTGCCATCAAATTGGGGTGGCTTCTTGGTGTTGTTTTGAGCCATTTTGCCACCGTAGGTTGTTAAGCCTTAAATCACGGTGACCATGGCTTGGATACCACTTGAAAGGTCCTAAATGGCTAGAGGGGGGTGAATAGCCTATAAAAATTTCTACAACAACACTTAAGCCAAGTGGTTAGATAATTAAATGGCGAAACGAGTGTTGTGCTAGCCTACTAAAAAGCAAGCCACCTATCCATAGTTCTAGTTGCTATGATCACTATATCACACAAAGGGCTTAGTCACTACTCTCTAAGCTAGTGAGCTCTCCAAGACTAACTAAAGAGCCTCACTAACCAGACTACTTGACACAAGCTAGCTCTCAAACTAATTACACTAAAGAGCTTAGCTACACTAGAATGTAATTACACAAGAGAGATAGCGAGGTTATATCGATGTGGCAAGTGACAATCAATCAATCTCAAGAATACCAATGAAGTCCTCGGAGACAAGATGACACAATGATTTTTCACCGAGGTTCACTTACTTGCTGGCAAGCTAGTTTCTGTTGTGGTGATTCACTCACTTGGAGGTTCACGCGCTAATAGACATCACACGCCTAACTTGCAATCGGGTGCCGCACAACCAACACAAGATGATGATCACACAAGCCACGAGCAATCGACTAGAGTACCTTTTGGCTCTTCACCGGGGAAAGGTCAAAACCCCCTCACAATCACCACGATAGGAGCCAGAGACAAGCACCTTCCTTCGCTCGACGATCCTCGCTGCACCAAGCCATCAAGGTGGCGGCAACCACCAAGAATAACAAGTGAATCCCATAGCGAAACACAATCACCAAGTGCCTCTAGATACAGTCACTTGAAGCAATGCACTTGGATGCTCTCAAATCTCATCAAACGATGAATCAATCAAGCAAGATGAGTGAGAGAGGAATGGTGTGGGGGTATTAACCCCTATACCCTTACAGCTAGGTTTGGGCCGGCCTGGACCAGGGGGTCCGGCCCACTAGAAGACGCGTGGCTCAGCCGATCTGCTCGGAGTCCCGCGCAAGGAATCAAGGCAGACTTGGAGATTAAGCAAGATCCTAGTCGGTTAGAATAGGAATCCTTATCTGACCACCTATGGCAATTGTAACTGGTTAGGATTAGTTTCCAGATCTATAACCCTACCCCCCAGACAATATAAGGCGGGTAGGGGACCCCTCTCAAAAATCATCTCATTTACATACATCAATATAATCAGACGCAGGACGTAGGTATTACGCCCTCACGGCGGCCGAACCTAGATAAAACCTCATGTCTGTCTTACGTCACCATCTCGTTCATAGCTTGCTCACCTGTCTACCGATAATCTACTAGCTTGGGCATACCCCTAGGTAGACTGCCGACCATATTTCGTTGATAGTGACACGCCAGGTAGGGGGTGTGCGTACTGCTCCCCAAACGAACAAGATGGTCATCATCCCCGGTTCCATGGCTACACCGAACGGCCTCACGTTCACCATCGGCCAGATCACCAGGACCACTGGCTCCGACAACTTCATTGCCATGACCACGGAGGAGGCGTAGATCCAATCTACGTCGACCACTGCTTCACCAGCATTAGCTATGGCTCCGACCACGTTGGATCTGGCTCCAGCCACACCAGCATCATCTTCAGCCATGCCGACAAACCGTCGTTCGCTTCCTCGCTACAAAGGGAGGCAGATCGACAACACCGACCTGCTCGACTCCATCGATCGGGTCAGCACCAAGCTTGCTGAAACCCTAGCTCTAGTAGATTCGATTCAAAATCAACCTACCGAGCAGGTAACCACTACCCACAACAGATCTACCCGACCAGCTCGGGCCAGTCGTCCTGCATGACTCGATACGGATCTTGTGGTCACGTCTACTCCTGAAGGCCACTCCGTTCGTCGCCGACTAGCCCCCGCAATGGGTCTCTGGCTCTCCGAGTGTGAAGCCTTGATGTAGAATTACCAGGCTCAGCCCTACGGCCTACGAAACACTGCTTCCAACTATGCATACAATATACAACGCTGCTCGGGTCTATGTTTTATACATCGACCTCGGCCAAAGCCACGCAACTTCGTCAACATGGTTTGGATTGAGGAGTATCAAGAAGGATCGGTCCACACAGTTCAAGAGGGTGGTTCAAGCTCCCCGTCCAGCATCGCATCTATTGGCTCTGTCCGCACCGAGCTTCAGCATCGTGACAATGAAGAAGTTGAATACGATCTGGATATCCCAGACCACTCCCTGGGTTTCCCATGATTCCCATCCTTCCCACCAAGGTGAGGAGACTTGATCAATGTCGTCAGTAATGACGAACCACTGGCAGTTGGTGAAACAAAACAAGAAAGGCTAGCACGCGAAGCACACAATATTGACCGGTTTAATCGCAGACAAGCTGAAGCCGAGGCAGAAGAGGAGGCACGACGCATAAGGTTCCAGCCACGTGATCTCAATAATGCCTTTGATAGGGTAGGGGAAAAGCAGGTCTTCAGGACTCCAAGCGCCAACATAGCTGTTGCTATGGCGATAATGCAACGACTACCCAATACCCTTGAAATCCAGGCAATTCATGATGATGTACAAGCTTACCTGATGGCTGCTATAGCCTAGACCACAGAGATTGCAAACCAAGCCCAGGCTTCGTCTGTCTTAGTCGAATCAAGCCACAGTCGCTAGTACTCAAGTTGCCCACAGCCAACCAACCAACGTGGCTCACGCAACAACGACCCACCAGACAACCGTCAAGGCAGAAACGGTGGTCATGATGGTGGTCGGGACGACAACCGCCGCAACAACCCGGACAATAATCGATGAGACAACTGCGACAATCGCCATGATAACCGCGGTCGCGGGGTCAACCAGGGTGGCAACCGGGATCGCCGTGATGGCAATAACGATCTTCGCCATTCCCTCGGAGAACGCGATCTGCGCGATCGCATTAACCAAAGAGCCAATGATTGTGCATCCCACAAAGCTATTGCTGTATGGAATATGATACTACCCATGGCCCTCCGGGTTTGAAGCAGTTTACTCCTCACCTTTGCCAAGTCATGTGGCCAAAAAAACTTCAAGCTCAAAAAACTCTAGAAGTACGACGGCAAGGAGAACCCCGAGTTATGGGTCATGCTCTACGAAACCACGTGCAGATCAGCCATGACTGACGAGCATGCCATGTCTAATAACTTCCCAGTCGCCATCGGCCATGCAGGCCACCAATGGCTAGTCAGCTTACTGGCAAACTACTTTGATTCTTGGCAAGAGCTCAAGCAAGCATTCATCGACAACTTCATTGCTACTTGCGAACAACCCGTCAATAAATATGATCTACAGCGGATTCGAGATCGCAAAGATGAGCCACTGCGCGAGTACGTCCGACGCTTCTCGGAGATGTGCATCAAGGTCCCATCAATCTCCGACAATGAGGCAATCGAAGCTTTCTTCACTGGTCTCCGCTTCCACGATACCCTAAGGGACAAGCTCCTCCACAAAAGACCTGAATCGGTCACAGCGCTCCTAGCTACTGCTAAAAAATATGCGAACACCGATGATGCTAAAAAGATAATCATCGAAGAAGCAGCAAGGGTTTCATGTTCCGACCACCCCCCACACCGTGATGACTACCGCGGCAACCGTGGTCGGAACGACAATTTTGATCGCCGCAACCAGCGCAATGATTCTCGTGACCACCACGACCAGCGTAATTAGTGGCGTAATCGCCGTGACGATTATAGGGGCAAGCGTGCTTAGGAAGATGACGGCGAAGTCAACATCGTTAAAAAAGGTGGCGGACGTCGCAACTATGAAGAAGACTATGCCAAAGCATTGAAAGGACCCTGCCAGCTCCATCCCAAGTCAAACCATACCATGGAGAATTGCCGTGTTCTCAAATCCATCTACACGCGTCAATAGGCTCTGGATAAATCTGACAAGCCTAACGACGCAGGGGAGCAGCTAAACGAGGACAACGATGATGAAGACGTAGATCCTTGTCACAAGTACGTCAAGCCAACCGACCACGTCCACACCATCATTGGGGGCAGAGTTTCCATCGAGACCAAACAAGAGCGCAAGCTGCTTGCCTGTGCTTGCTTGAACGTGGCCAATGCCGACAACCTCATCGCCGATTCATGGCTCCCTCCTTGGTCTCACCCCGAGATCTCCTTTAGCAGAAAGGACCAATGGGCTGCAATACCTAAGCTAGGGTGTTTTCCTCTGGTTCTCGATCCTTGTATCAACAAGGTTCAGTTCGATAGAGTGCTGATTGACGGTGGTAATTCCATCGATATACTGTTCAAGAATAGTTTACCAGCCCTGAAGATAACCCAGGCTGATCTCAAGCCATACGAGGCATAGTTCTGGGGTGTTCTCCCTGGACAGAGCTCCACACCTCTCGGGCAGATCACACTACCTGTGCAATTTGGTACCCTAGACCACTTCTACACCGACTACGTCAACTTCGTGGTCGCCGACTTCGAAGGCACCTACCATGCTATCCTTGGACGACCAGCGCTCACCAAGTTCATGGCCATACCTCACTACAGGTATTTGGTGCTCAAGATGCCTACTGAGAAAGGGGTTCTAACTCTCAGGGGCAACGTATACGCAACTTACACCTACGAGGATGATAGCTTTAAAATAGCAGAGGCTCATGACCTCTCTATTCGCACGGCCGAGACCACGCTCGACACCAAGCAGACCCTAGCCGACCACCTGGAGATCCTAGAGCTCGAGGCCCCACACAAGAACATCAAGTCCAAAGAGCATAAAGAGATCCAGCTGGTCGATGGTGATCCCAGCAAAATGGCCCGTATCGTGGCCAACCTAGATCCTAAATAGGAAGACGCGCTCATCAGGTTCTTGAGGAGCAACGTGAGTGTGTTCGCATGGAAACCCGCTGACATGCCCGGTGTACCTCGGAACTTGATCGAGCACTCCTTAAATGTCGATGGCAAGGCCAAACCCATCAAGCAGAAGCTATGACGGTTCGCTCACGACAAAAAGGAGGCTATTAGGGTAGAAGTTACACAACTTTTAGCAGCTGGATTTATCAAAGAAGTGTATCATCCAGAGTGGTTAGCCAACCTAGTTCTTGTACGCAAAAAGAATAAGGAATGGAGTATGTGCGTTGATTACACTGATCTCAACAAACACTGCCCTAAAGACCCCTTTGGCTTACCTCACATAGACGAGGTCGTAGATTCAACTGCTAGTTGTTAGCTGCTTTCCTTTCTCGATTGCTACTCTGGTTATCACCAGATCGCTCTCAAAAAGGACGACCGGATCAAGACATCCTTCATCATGCCCTTCGGCGCCTACTGCTACACGACCATGTCGTTCGGGCTCAAGAACGCTGGGGCTACCTACCAACGCGCCATACAGGCCTGCCTCAAAGACGAGATAAAAGACGACCTCGTCGAGGCTTATGTTGACAATGTAGTTGTTAAAACCAAGGAAGCATACACCCTTGTCGACAACCTAGAACGTACCTTTGTAGCCCTTAACACATTCCAATGGAAATTAAACCCAAAGAAGTGCTTTGGTGTTCCATCTGGTATACTGCTCGGCAACATTGTCAGTCACGACGGCATATGCCCTAACCTAGAGAAAGTAAAAGCTGTCTTGGACATGAAGTCGCCCAAAAAGGTGAAGGATGTTCAGAAGCTTACCGGATGCATGGCTGCCCTCAGTCGTTTCATATCTAGATTAGGCGAAAAAGGACTACCGTTTTTCCAGCTGCTCAAAGCATCCGAGAAGTTTGAGTGGTCGAAGGAAGCAGACGTGACCTTTACACAGCTGAAACAATTCCTTACATCACCTCCAGTCCTCACTGCTCCTAGAGAAGACGAAATCCTCCTGCTTTACATTGCGGCAACTAATCGAGTGGTCTCCACTGCCATGGTGGTCGAGCGTGATGAGCCCGACCACGTCTACAAAGTACAACAACCAATTTATTTCATCAGTGAGGTGCTAAGTGAATCCAAGACCATGTAGCCACAGATTCAGAAACTGATCTACGCCATACTAATTACATCCTAAAAGTTGAAACACTACTTCGACGGATATCGTGTGGTGGTCATGACCGAGTACCCTCTGGGAGACATCATTCGCAACAAGGATGCAAATGGGCGCATCGTCAAATGGGCAATGGAGCTATGCCCTTTCTCCTTGGAATTTGCAAGCCGTACTACAATCAAGTCTTAGGCACTTGTCGATTTCATCGTCGAGTGGATAGACTTAAGCACACCTGCCTCTCAGGGACCCGCCGAGTATTGGAAGATGTACTTCAACGGCTCTCTCAACATCAATGGCGCAGGAGCAGGAGTCCTTTTCGTATCACCATCCAAGGAGCAGCTCCGATACGTCCTCAGGATTTATTTCCCGATGTCTAATAACGCTGCCGAGTACGAAGCATGCTTACACGGTCTGTGCATTGCGGTCGAGCTCAGTGTCAAGCGCCTCTATGTCTATGGAGACTTGGCACTGGTCATCAACTAGCTCAACAAGGACTAGGATACGACCAGCGAAAAGATGGACGCATACTACAAAGCGATCAGAAAGCTAGAAGGCAAGTTCTATGGCATCGAGTACACACATGTGGTCCGGGACAAAAATCAAGTAGTAGATGCGCTGTCAAAGTTAGGGTCATCCCAAGCCAAAGTCCCACATGGCGTATTTGTTCAAGACCTGCTCACGCCCTCCATCAAAGAAGAAGATCCCACGGTCGACAAGCCTCCAGACCAGCCATTGGTGGCTACGGTTCTGGCGTCAAACACCACTAAACCACCTCCGACCACCAAGAAGCCTGACTAGAGAGTACCTTTCATCAAGTACCTGATAGATGGTAGCGGTTACACCGATTGGAAAGAAAATGAACGCCTGATGCATCGCAGTAAGCAGTATCTGCTCGTCGATGGCAAATTGTGGCGCAAGAATGCGAAGGAGGAAATCTTGATGAAGTGTACAACCCAGGAGGATAGTGAACATCTCCTAGACAAAATCCACTCTGGCTCCTACGACAACCACGCGGCCTCAAGAACGCTGGTCGGCAAGGCTTTCTGAGCAGGGTTCTATTGGCCATCAGTCGTAGCCGATGCAGAGAAGCTAGTTTGCCATTGTGAAGGTTGTCAGTTTTTCGCCAAGAGAATCCACGTACTAGCACATGAGATTTAGACTATACCAACCTCTTGGCCCTTCGCATGCTGGGGACTGGATATGATCGGGCCTTTCAAACCGGCCCCTAGAAAATTTACATGCGTCTTTGTGCTGATCGACAAATTCTCCAAGTGGATAGAGTACATGCCCCTGGTCAAGGCATCTTCAGAAAAGGTTGTCGTGTTCCTCAACCAGGTCATCCACCGCTTCAGCATACCCAACAGCATCATCACTGATCTGGGTACTCAGTTCACTGGAAACACTTTTTGGGACTTCTACGATGAAAGGAGCATAGTAGTAAAATACGTCTCGGTGGCACACCCTAGAGCTAATGGACAGGTCGAGTGGGCAAATGGTATGATCCTGGACGCACTTAAGAAGAGGATGTATAGAGAGAATGACAAAGCTCCTGGAAGATGGCTCAAAGAGTTACCAGCCATGGTCTGGGGTCTCAGAACCCAGCTCAGTCGCAATACCGGCGTATCATCATACTTTATGGTTTATGGCGCTGAGGTAGTGCTCCTAGCAGATATAGCCTTCAGATCAGCATGAGTAGAGAACTTCGACGAAGACAAGGCCAATGAAGTGCGGGAGCTAGAAGTGAATAGTGCATAGGAGAAGCGGCTCGATTCTTATGTACGTATAGCCAAATACCTTGCTGTTTTGCGTAGGTACTGCAACAAGAACGTCAAGGAGCGGTTCTTCATGGTCGAGGACCTGGTCCTGAAGTGGAAGACGAATCAGGCTGGTATCCACAAACTCGCAACCCCATGGGAAGGACCCTTCATGATCAAGGAGGTTACATGCCCTACATCTTACAGGTTAGCTCGCCTAGACGGCACAGACGTACCCAATTCCAGGCACATCGACAAGCTTAGGCATTTCTATGCTTAGCTACTAAGATATGTACCCCTCTTGTACTTTTTATTTATTTCAATAAAGCTATTATGATTTCTCTGACCACTCTAATGTGTCATTTTGAAGTCTATTGTTATTCTAACTCTACCAGTTAAAATCGACCACCATTCCTTCTTAGGTTCTCGGAGCAGGCCCTGTCTCCGGTTCCTCCCAACGCGTGCATGGGATCCACTCTCTACGCAACGGGTGATCGACAGGTGCTCTCTGGTTTGACTTGTGTGTTTCTATGTATGCACAAGCTATGCACCTCACACTCCGACCGCAAGACAAACTAGGGCCATACAAACCTTTCAGGATGATGTGTCAACTAAACTGGTACAACTAAACAAAACGCCAACATGTTCTAACTTAGTTACACCAACATGATATCCGAGCTTAAACACATTTTCTACAAAACAAACAAGCTTCTGTTGATATACAGTTACGTTATTACAAGCTTGTCTGAAAAAGGTCCAAGTTTACAATAACCCAACTACATCTTCTTCTATAGCTATAGCCTACACTATTGGCTGGTCAGGGCACGCGGCGTCTGCTGCTCGCTAGGCCTGACATCGTGCTCGGGTCTCGGGGACTCTAGCATTGATCGAGCTAAAGAAGATGGCCCTGCCGATGCCTGGCTGGTAGAGACCGCAGGCTTCGCCAGTTGGCTTGAAGATGACGGCGCTCCTAGCTGACTTGTTGACGGCGTTCCTTGTATGGGTGGTGTCGCACCTCCACATAGGTTAATATCACCAATTATTTTCACCGACAAGTCCAGCTGGGTCATCCATAGCTCCTCGGCCTTGTCTGGATCTACCTCCTTCAGGTATCCAGCCTCCAGGTGCTTGAGATAGATTAGGGGGTAGTGAACACGTACCATGCTTAGCACATGTGTGCCTGCATACTCTCCCGCCTCCTTCACGAACCCCTGGAACCATCCCCATGCCCTTTGGCATCTCTCGATCAATCCTAGCTGCAGCGTCCTTGGCACATCTTCTGCTAGTGCCGGATCGATGAGGTTAAGGACCAGCAAAATGCCCTTTGCCAACTCTTGGCACTGGCTTTTCCAGGTGTCACGGTCCTTGGTGATCTCTTGGCATTGCACTTTCCAGCCGTCACGGTCTTTCATCATGGCCTCCAGATGCTTCTTTGCATTGATTTTTATAACTGCAAACCGCACACCCTGTTAAGACAATAGACCACGCCAAACTATGGTAGGCAACAAAAATGAGCAAAGGCGGTTGGACAACTTACCTTTCAGCTCCTCTTTCATCTTGATCGTGTGGTCCCGAAGCTGCAACTAGTCTTGCGCTAGTTTTCTGTTGTCCTCATTTAGGTGATCACACTCCCCGACCACACGACTGTTCTCTCAGAGACGGATCACTTCAGCTTCTAAGCCTGCACTACTGTTGTTACTACCAACAACGCAACAACACTTGTTAGTAGCCGGTATGATAAAATGGCTTCTTACTTGTTCTTTCCCGCTCTTTCTTACTGAGCTGGATGACCAGGTTCTAGTTCTAGGAATCTTGCACCATCT
This sequence comes from Miscanthus floridulus, assembly GCF_019320115.1. Lineage (NCBI taxonomy): Eukaryota > Viridiplantae > Streptophyta > Magnoliopsida > Poales > Poaceae > Miscanthus > Miscanthus floridulus. The sequence continues at coordinate 116,435,597 of NC_089587.1, read as the reverse complement.
TTTCATGATCAGCGGCTTCAAGTCACTGGCGCAAGCGGTCACCTCCGTCGTCAACTCCTTGTTGATTGCAACGATCCCCTCGATCTAGTTGAAGCATTTCTTGCAGTACCTTGCGGTCTTCATTAAGTCCTGTGTGCAGATAGCTAAGTAAGACAACTACAACTAGACCGCAAGACCAGGGGGTGAAGAGAAGCTTACCTGCACTTCCGTAACAAGCCGCTTCGCCGCCCGTTCAACTTTCTTGGTTTCTTCGACCTCCAGGATTTCCTCATGGATAACCCATTAGTCGTTCCGCCAACACGACACATAAACATGTTGTCGCTTGTCTTGCGGATGGCCCAGGACCTCCTCCACCTCGTCCTCTTCGGGCTCTTCTTTGGGTCCTAGTGCTGGCCCGGTGCCAACAGCATCTGTGATCACCACAGCCTTCCCATGAGTTGCAGCGTCGGTAAATGTGGTATGTGCTCTCACCTCCAGCTGCTGCTCCTTGGTCTGCTCTGGTACCCTCGACGCTAAGGTGTTGCCCTCAGTAGGTTTAGCGCTCGGAGCACTCGTGCCCGGCTCGGCTGGTCCCTCGACCACCTGCTCAGGGACTGTTGTCTGACTGCTCGCTTGTTGAGGCCCTGATGGATCTTCTACTATGGCTTCCTCAGTGGTCGACTACTGGGTAGTCTGCTCTGTACTTATTGGTGGCACCACGCCACTTCTGGCTAGCTGGTCTGGACTTTCTGTGGACGCTGAGCTAGTACATCCGAGATAAGTTCAGAAAGCAATCATATTAAATGCAAATTGCTAACTTATATCAAGGTTACAAATACTTACATGTTGGAAGCATGGAATGATGTGGAGAAGGCGCGTCTCTTTGGCCGTACTTGCTCCACGTGTTGTACGGATGACTCCTGGTCTCCCTCTACATCCAGCACTGTCGTTGGGCCTTGGTGCTCAACCCCTCCGCCACTTGTCCTTCGCGTTGCAGTGGTCGGTGGCGTGCTTGGTTGAGTTGTCGCTCCCATCGCCGGTCACGTTCCTTGCCCAGGTACTCCTGAGGTCGACCCAGCTACATCCTTCATGGCCATCGGCGATGTGAGTCCCACAGGCGCGGAGGACCCACCTTGCTCCATCGATTTCAGTTGCTTCCTCCTTTTTCGAGGGACAAGTTGAAAGGTGTCTGCATCTTCTCCCTCCTCTGCGTCATCATCCGGCCAAGCAAAAATCACCTACCGATGCTTGCTGGCTAGGTTCTCCTTCGGGTCCTCCTCAGGCTCATTGATATTTAGCGCTCCCCCGGTGAGCAGGGTGGTTACTGATCTCTTCTTTGACTATTTGGGTGCAGCTGGCCGCTTACCAGTAGCTTTGGCCGCTGCCTCCTCTCTAGCTCCGAGCTCCACCCAGTCGACGTCCTTGTCCTCGATCTCAACGCTGGTCTGGGTGGTGGGATCAGCTCCTTGTGGCCACTCTACTCCAGGGGGTGGTGACACAAACACTGTCACTCTATCCCGACCATTAACCTAGGTAACAAAAGGGAGTGAACATAGTAAGTTTCCACTTACCCTACCACAATATAAGACTATGGGTACGTGGCAAGACGAGTTACCTTTGGGGGAGGTCGGGCAAGCTTGAAAGCATGCTCGATGTCGCTCAATCTGGCATAATTTGGATCGGCTAAGTTAAATAGCTCGCCAATTCTAGCTTTGACTTTGATTTTGTCAAGCGCCCTCTGCCTCATCCTCATCGGATATGCACTCCCTTGATACTCATAGCCAGGATGTACCCTCCTCTGGCAGGGCTGGACCCGTCGATTGATGAAACTCCCGACTACGCTCGGACCATCTAGTTTTTTCCATGAGATCATTCCAAATATTTCTAAGATCTCTCCCAGATGCTCGGGCCTCTCCGACCAGCTCGTCTTCTTCTATGGAATGTAGCTCACGTCGCACAGCGTGATCGTGTTCGGCTCTTCGTGGATGTAGAACCATTTTTTGTACCAGTCATCGAGCGACATGTTCCATGGGTAGTGCAGGTACTAGGCTTTCATGCCATCACAGAGGTTGAGGTATACACCCCCGGCTATCTTCGAACCACCGCTTCCTTTCTTCCGCAGACAAAAGATGGCGGAAAAAATCAAAATGGGGCTGGAAGCCGCCACACGCTTCGCACAGATGAATAAAAGTGGCAACAAGGAGGATCGAGTTGGGATGCAGATTGCAAATCCCAATCTCGTAGTAAAGACAGAGCCCCTGAAGAAACGGATGCATCGGAACTCCAAATCCCCGTTTAAAGAAATCCTCGAACACCACGATCTCACCTGGTTGTGGATCAGGGTACCTCTCGCCCTCCGGCGCATGCCATCCTGCGAGCTCTTTGTTGTGGAGTACCCCCATGGTGACGAGGTCTTCAATGGTCTGCTCGTTGCTGTTCGACTTCCACCATTCCTTCGCCATGACCCCTGTTTTCTTCTGAGCATCACTTTTTTCCATTTCCTTTCGTTTTCCGCCTCTGACTCTAGCCTTGCTGGTGAACGGGGAGTGTTCTAATCTTCAACAGCAGCGGGGGATTAGCAGAGGAGGCAGTCGAAGCGGTGGCGGATTGATTGGTGGTGATTTCGGATGTGTTAGGGTTGGTTGGCGAGAGGAAGACGAAAGTTGCGGTTGCGAATGGCAATGGAGTTCAGTAAATAGTAACTAACCTATCATATATCTATTTAACCCAAGAGTTATGCCATTTCGTCTGTCCGGGATTCTTGGGGGACGTGCGCACGCGTCGTAGACAGTTGTTTTCACGTTTGCAGTATTACTCAGCCTCGAGATCTATGCCAATATATGCGCCTCTTCGTTGCCAGTGGGGGAGGGCCCACGCTGACGCACCTACTGACGGGTGCCACACAACTGTTTGCTTGACAAGACAAAAAGGCAGTATGATGTGCTATACCCGTCTACTTTTTTGACCAGACGTGTCAGAACAAATAAATAAATAAATACATAAAATAATAGTAAAACTGGCATATGGTTTTTTGCCACACTTTTTGTGCTTGGGGACTGTCCCGACCACCCTCGTGCTCGGGAACTGTCGCGACTATCCTTGTGCTCAGGGACTATCCCGACCACCATCGTGCTCGGGGACTGTTCCGACCACTCTCGTGCTCGGGACTGTCTCGACCGCCCTCGTGCTCAGGGACTGTCCCGACTACCTTTGTGCTCGGGGAGTTTCCCGACTATGGTTATTCTCGGGGATTTGTCATTTTCCCCATGCTGCGCTCGGGGACTGCCCTGACCACTCTCCGACCATTGCTCGGGAACCGCTCTCCTCGGCTACATTTGATTTGTACTCACATACAGTTGAGAGGCATTTATTTTTTCTCACTTAGACCTTGCTACAAGGCTGATACCTCGCCTTCCAGCAAGCTCGGGGACTACATCGGTACGATGCACCTGTCGGTGCAGCTCATATCACTCGTACGATGATTGGATTCTCAACTTAACTGGAAATTCTTTTTAGACCTTGGCACCACGTGTCTACGTCACCTACTACCAGGCTCGGGGACTAAGTGGGCACACTTCACCTTGTGGTGAATGTGCTTATTTTATTGACCCCTACGCTCTGACTATAGGCCATAACTACTACTGTACAAGGGTCACTTACATTTCTTTTAAGAAATACAAGTGGGCACACTTGATTAGGAAAGAAATCTTTTTCTTTTTTCTTTAGAGCACCATGCATTCTTCGGACAACCGGAATCTTTGGCTATAATCGTGGTCTACTGTTCTCTGTGCTGACTAGAATACTGGCACATTTGCTTGGTCAATGTTTTAACCAGTTGGAGATGACATGAAGACAGACCGCATTAGCCGAAGAAGATCAAACGGCGTGTCGCAACATAATACATGGTGCTCGGGGACTAGCTATGGGGGTATTAACCCCTATACCCTTATGGCTAGGTTTGGGCTGGCCTGGACCAGGGGGTTCGGCCCACTAGAAGACGACGCGTGGCTTAGCCGATCTGCTCGGAGTCCCGCGCAAGAAATCAAGGTAGACTTAGAGATCAAGCAAGATTCTGGTCGGTTAGAATAGGAATCCTTATCCGGCCACCTATGACAATTGTAACTGGTTAGGATTAGTTTCTAGATCTGTAACCCTGCCCCCCAAACTATATAAGGCGGGCAGGGAACCCCTCTCAAAAATCATCTCATTTACATACAGCAATACAATCAGACGCAGGACGTAGGTATTACGCCCTCACGGCGGCCGAACCTGGATAAAACCTCGTGTCTGTCTTGCGTCACCATCTCGTTCGTAGCTTGCGCACCTGTCTGCCGATAATCTACTACCTTGGGCATACCCCTAGGTAGACTACCGACCATATTTCGTCGACAAATGGGTAGGCTCACTAGGGTGTATTCTCGATAGAAATGGCCAAGAGAGTGAGCCCAAGCCGGTTACTACGGTTATATAGGGGGCCAAACGAAATAGAGCAGTTACCCCCTCACTGCACTGAAACACGGGGCGACCGGACACGCCGGTTGAACTGACCGGGCGCACGCCACCTAGCATCCGGTCGCTGGAAGCGCGCCACGTGTCTATGCTTTAAACCAGCATCGCCGGATCTCAACAGTCAAGTGACTCAGCGCCAACAACTAAGTGAAGACTGGACGCGCCGAGTCGAGACCGGACGCATTGCCCCTACGTCCGCTCGCATGTGCCCGAGCACCCAACGCGCCAAGACCGGACGCGACTCTCCGCCACCTGACGCTGCGCCATTGTGGAGTCAGGTCGACTCCAGAAAGCATCCAGAGAGGGATTTCGATGACAGGACACATTAGATCATGCATGATCGGACACGATGCGGGGTCCAGTCCTCTCTAGCCTCGCGCACCAGCCCACGTTAGCGTACGTCAGCAACGACCGGACACACCCCTTCTGTGTTCGATCGCTTCAGCCGCTTAGGGTCCGGTCACAAGACTGAGACCGTGCCCTTCTGCACTGTTGACCGGACGCGCACGTCCAGCATCCGGTCCTGCGTCCGATCGCAGGAAACACCACCTCCTCAACTCCAACTTCTTGACCCTTGCTCAAATGTGCTAAACACCAAGTGTATCACCTTGTGCATGTGTGTTAGCAATTTTTCACAAATATTTTCATGGGTGTTAGCACTCACTAGAATCTAAATGCATATGCAATGAATTAGAACATCTAGTGGCACTTTGATAAGCGTATTTCATGTCGAGTTTCACCCCTCTTAATATTACGGTTATCGATCCTAAACGTGATCACACTCACTAAGTGTCTTGATCACCAAAACAAAATGGCCCTATCAAATATAACTTTGCCTTCAGCCCATTTTATTTTTCTCTTTCTTCTTTTCCAAGTCTGGAGCTTGATCACCATCACATGTCCATCACCATCATCATGGACTTCATCTTTGCTCCAGCACTTGGATTGGACCATCCTATCTGGTCTCACTTAGATACAAGGATTAGTCCAAATGGGTTTCATCAATTATCCAAAATCAAACTAGGGCTTTCACACATGAAGACCTTAATTCTATGTGGAATCTTGGCTTTCCAGGGATGATCAAATGGCCTGCATGAATCGGAGCGGGTCAAATGATCATAAACAGATTTAATAGAGAAAATTTGTATTTGGTCCATCTCCATGAAACACTAATCTTCCTCATCAAGTAAGTTCAAGGTACCCACCGAATTTTGGACCTAATTCCCTTACTTCCTCAACATATCTGGCAGCAACGTTCTAAAATTAAGTTGTCCTTCATTTTCCCAATAATCTTTTACATTTATTTCCTTATCATCACAAAGTTCAAAAGGGGGCACATGGCAAACAAAGGTGTATCAACTATCCATCACTACCAAAATGGTGGACTTCTCCTACTGTTTTTAAGTAGTAGTAAAATACTAACACTAGCCATAGCACATGGGAATCTCAGTAGGAGGTATTTAGTAGGGAAAATTTATACTAAATTTTGAATGCTAAAGCACTAGGAGAAGCCCACCTCACTAAGAGAAGTCTAAAATTTTGGTTGTGCATATTCCATAAATCAGTCCATAACAAGGCCTATCTAATATATTGACTGATAAACCTTGTTCTCTCAATATGGCACACACCTCTCGACTTTAGTTTAGATGTGATTGATCTCACCAACACTTATTTGAAGTACATTGTACATCAAGTGTCTCTAGGAAAATAGCAGAACTATCTCTGTCCCCTAAAAAAATATCATCTTAGGTTTGGAGTAAGTCAAACTTTCTTAAGTTTACTGGGTTTATAGAAAATAATATGGACATTTGTATCTTTAAATAGGTTTATTATGAAAAATATGTTTTGTTATTTATATATTGATACTTATTATACATATAAATATTAATATATATTTTTTTTATATATTTGATCAAAATTAAGACTAATTGACTCCTCGAGAATTAAGAACCATATTTTTTTTGGACTTGGAAAGTATGTTTTAATTTGGGCTTGTGCAGTTATTGTCTACCGAATGAAACCACCAAATGATTGCTATTTCAGAGCGGTGGTTGCCTTTGGGACCTGGTATATGATAGGACGGAGTGGGCACATGGACAATGTATGATGTTCTTCTGTGAACCCCACCCATAATTTAATGTTGCGTAAATATTGTTAACCTCTCTATTTTACTACCACTGATGGCTCCCCGCCTCCCCTTAACACTCATGTGAAGCTCCACCTCTGAATCTAGCTAGCACCGTGCTCGTCATGTGTTGTGGCGCGGTGCCCTCTTCTAATATTTACAGTTCTGAATTACTTTTGGATAGCGACTGGTATTTGTTTCTGCTGTTCTTGGACCCAAATCAGAAGCTGTTGCAACAATTGTTTCTCTGTGTTGCACCCAACTGTGTTGGATGGGAAGCTATAACTTTCCATCGCAAAGGAGACAACTGTGTGTAAACTGCAAGGTGATATTCTCAAAATATCCATCGGTAGCCAGATAACTAGTATGGATAAGATAACGATCGATAGCGACTTATATTGGTAAATAAAGGTTCGGATGGACATTATTTGAGCAAGCTATAATAGGAATTGAATACAATCATGAGGACGCCATGGCTCCGACGACCTTGTCCTTGTCCACTCCACAATAGACCTTGAGCGGATCGCTGAATTTGAGCCCTTCCTCCGAGTAACGCCACTTGGAGTACTCCTCGTGGCGCAGCGGGTTGTACACCAGCGGATGCTCCGCGTCGACGAGGTCCTCCAGCGCGCGCACCGCGACGCCGTCCTTCTGCCGGCGGGCGAACAGCACCGAGAACCGCTCGCGGTTGCTCGGCGTCCTCACGCGGTGGAGGCACGCCGGCACGCGCCCGTTTGTCACGACCTGCACGCACATACACACGCAGCGGCGTGTGCAAGTGAGAATCAATGGCGCGAGAGGAATGACAATGAGGAATCAGCAATCGCGTGAGCAACTGAGAATCAATCTCGGATCGGATCGTACCCTGAACTGCTCGCCGGCGACGAAGGTGAAGGTGCCGGTTTCGGCAGGGACGGCGACCCAGCGCCCGTCCCCGGCGTGCAGCTCGAGGCCTTCCACCTCGTGCTGCACGATCGCGGTCACCACGCTGTCGTCGCAGTGCGGCGGCATGGACATGCTGCTCTCCGTGTCCGGTGGCACGCCGTAGTGCGACAGCCGGATGCCGTGGCCGAGCAAGCCAAAGTGGGCGCCGATGCCCTCCGCCCGGGCGCCGAGGCCCTCTAGGACCAGCGTCTCCACCATCTCCTCCAGCATCATCATGTTCTTGGCGAACGACACGACCGTCTCACTGCGCGTGGCCGCCCGCAGGCGGACATCATCGTCGGTCTGTTAGAGCAATCGATCGAGCATCAAAGTTAAAGATGGCCAAGAAGGATGCATGTCTCACCACAACTCCGGGTTCCCCTCCGGCCAGAGGATCTCGGCGAAGCCGCGGACGCTGGCGGCGTCGGTGGGCTCCCCGACGCGGAGGCTCTCCCAGGCCATGCCGGGGAGCTGGCCGATGTAGCCTCTGAACTGCCCCTTGTCCGACACCGTCCGCTGCTTGACCTCGAGAGGGAGCGCGAAGAGCTCCGGCAGGGCACGGGAGAAGAGCGCCCGCCGGAGGTCCGCGCCGAGCGCGTCGTGCGCGACCACGACGCAGCCGTGCGCCACCATGGACGCGGTCACCGCGGCGCGGGCGGCCTCCCACCCAGCGCCCCCGGGCACCACCCCGCGGAGGTCAACCTTGGCGATCTCCATCTCTATGGCTCGCGCCTCGGCCGGATCCTGCCTCTACTCGATCTGGCTTGTGCTAAAGGAATCTTTGCTGTGCTTCGCGGGAGGTGTAGTGGCTGCAGAAGTCAGCGGAGTAGGTGCGGCTAGTTCGTCATGTGATGCCGCTAGCTGGCGCCATTTTTATATTCGGACGAGCAAATAGTGCTCGTCGTTTCCCTTGGGGCAGAACAGAGAACTTCTTTAGAAAAAAAATATTTGTGTCAACTCTTTCTTTTTTTTTCTTCACTAGCAAAATGTACTCGTACGGGAGAAAAGCAAAACAATTGATCGTTCATGCGATATGACTACATTTTATCCTTAAAAAATTTTTAAATCTAATTTATTTCATGATCATCATGACATCTATAATATAAGTTAATGTTGGTAATAATACGACAATGTCCTATTAAGCCGGTATCCAACCAAAAAAAAATCTTGATAGATCTTTTTTCTCCCGTTGCAAAGCACAAGAATATTTAGATGTAAATATATTATAACTTTAATTTTCATACTATTCATACGATGTTACACTTATATATTGAGCCCTTTTGTGACTTATATATTGAGCTCTGTGACTTTTTTTGAACACCCATAGAAATATATAAGTTATATTCGATTAAAGTCAGAAGGAGATAGTTGTGGACATGTCAAGCATCGGTATGTTCTCCCATGATTATAATGGGAGACCTCTCAAATTTTCATATATCAGCTCTTATCAGACATTGCAGAGGTACATTTATTTAAACTGAATTAGACAATAAACTGTTTAAGATTTCAATTCACTGTTTGATTAGTTGGACCATTAACTAATCTTGATTTTAATAAGAATACAAGGTAGCGTGACCATGCGTTACTACAGGACAGTAAAACTTTTGTACTAAAAGTACAAGGATCGCACGATAAAATAACAATAATATAAAAATGTTAAAGTGACATTTAATCCAACAAGCAAAATTCGTGAAATTAACATCGTCACGGAGTGCGCGACGTCGTAGGCTCACCGACTCGGTAAGGGCCAAGCGACAACCTTGCCCATACCTATAACAATCCAAAACTTAATGCATTAACTATGAGTTTACGAGTAATCAAGTATGTTTTAGAGAAAGAAGAATCGATGTGGTAAAGATAGAAAGGATAAATAGATCAACAAAACTATCAGAAGTCATGAACTCTTTAAGGTTTTTCCTAAGCAGCTAGTTCTCAGTTTACTATACAATGTCAAATGATTTGTGCATCCACCAGATAGCAATCTGGACACTAATAGACTTCGATCACATTAGAGAAGTTGCTGATGCCAGACCTTAATCTTTGTCCAAGAAAATACAAAAGATATGCCCTATAGCAATTGTCACCTATGTGGCTGGTGTACAGTAGTCACTGATGATACTTCTCCTTATCCTTGGTCGCTCTTGGAGGCTGCAACTTCACGTCACCATTGAAATTATAACATTCAACATTCAGGAATATACATATATGCAGTCATGCACGCACACTACAGATGGCTTGCACACACGTTGCTTTAATTTGTTCTTCTCATGAGAAGCTACATGCTTCTGTCAGGACCAAAATGCTCGGTGTCCATGCGGATACCTACCAAAGTCGACAATGTTTGATCGGAGTTCACATGTTCTTAATGTAGCAGCTATAAATTTAACGTACGGCAGCAATGCCATGGGAGCAGCTTCAGCATACATATTATCTACCAAACATATCTAAGATACATGTCTAATGCATAATCAACAAAATCGATTGGTCCTAATTATTCAACCGTGTATTGGGGAAACATACAGAGCTGCCATGGAAACATACAGAGCTGAATTATTCAACTTCAATTTGGTTTCAATTTCAACCGTGCCATTTCACTCCTCATTCAGATAGGTTTCACACATAATCAGCAAGTGCAGGCAAAGAAGCATGTGCAACACATCCAGATTAGCTCCTCATTCAGATAGGTTTCGCACATCCAGCATCCAACGCAAGAAGAAGAGATGGGGATTAGGAGAGGAAGGTACCTGTCATGCGGCTGTCCTAGCCCCCACGCGATGCAGCCAGGGCCTATCGTGCCCGTGCATCTGGCCACGCCGAGGCTGAGCTCGCAAAAATTCGCTGCTGATAGGAGTCCGTCGTGAGAGGGAGCGTCACCGGCGAGGGAGGAGCTCCGCCGTCGCCGGAGAGGAAGGAGCGCCACTACCGTCGGCGAGGGAGGAGCGTCGCCGCGGCCGGGAGGGACGAGCGCCGTCGGTCGTCGGGGGGAGGGAGCGTCGTCGGGCGTCAGGTCACAAGAGAGACGAGGGGGGATTTTTCTTTTTTTATTAACCGCGGTATCGCAGGGGTCGGGGTGGACAGACGGACGAACCAAAACAAATATCGCAGGGGTCGATGCATGATTATTGTTTCCTTCCATGCATGTGGCCTCAGGTGATCGATTTGTTTCCTTCAAAGCAGGCAGGGATCCTTTGAAGAACATCAACATTCCTCCCTTCCAGGGTAGCATGATTTCGATGCATGATTATTGTTTCGTTCCATTTATGTGGCCTCAAGTGATCGATTTGTTTCCTTCAAAGCAGGCGGGGATCCTTTGAAGAACATCAACGTACCTCCCTTTCAGAGCAGCATGATTTTGATGTATGATTATTGTTTTCTTCCATGCATGTGGCCTCAGGTGATTGATTTATTTCCTTCAAAGCAGACGGTTATCGTAGGCGTGGGCAGATGGACGAACCAAAATAAATGTCGCACCAAAAAATATCCACGTTTTATTCTTTTTAGTTGTAGGAGATAAGTTTCGTGTCTAATCAAAACTGCATCAACTAATAATGATTTTTTTTGTTTCTTAGAGATAGGAATAGGCAAAGATCAATGGTTCAAAAGTCCATAACATTATATATATTATTTGTTTTTTATATTTATATGAGAAAAAACATTGTAGCGAAAGAACGAGTAAAAAATCAGACTCAAAAATCAAGAACAACAAAAAAGATTGAAAACAGGAAAACCATGATCGGAAAATAGAAACTGACCCAATCACCGACAGGACAGGAAAAAAACGTAAACAAAAAAAAGAAACGCAAATAGAGGCTGAGCCAATCAGCAAGCTGAACAAAAAGGAAATAAAGAAACGGAAATGGAAAAAGATTGGGTGTCTTGCGGATTTGCTATTGAGGGTGGATGTGCGTCGTGTCTCTTGCTTAGAGGTGATAGATCCAATATGGATTCACATTAGATTTGGACTTGGGCTCGTAGCTGTGAACGGAAATTATTAGTAGGGTAAAGTTGGATAAAAAATTAGGGTGGCCCCGTACATTGCAACGGGAGAAAATAAGTTATCGAATATTCATAAAAACAATCGTCTGCCTTTGTCGTTGTCAAAGGCGGGTAGTTGACAACGTAGATGGAGCCACATTAGAGCCGCCCATCTTGTCGGTGCAGAACGACGCATAGTGTCGTAGTGAATGGAATCACTCGCCGGCGTCATCCGACCTCGTCACCTCAATGCAGCGGCGTCGTTGGTGTAGCTATGGTGCCATTGTCGATGGCGTCCGGGTTCGCCACCGTGACCTGGCGGCGTTGTTGGCGTAGATGCGAAGCCATCACCGATGGTGTCTGTGCTCGCCTCAGACCTGCATGTATATATGTTAAATGAAGGAAGAAAGAAAATAAAAGCATGAAAAAGGTGTTATAAACATGAGCTTATGCATATTAAGATGCAAATTACCTTGTTGCATATTATATATGCGAGCACCAGATGATTTGTTCTTTCAAGACATCCCAGAATACAGTAGATTCCTCTTCAATCCATAAGGTTGCTTTCAACCAGCAGTTGATCGTTCTTTCGGATGAACTCCTGTGAAAAAAGTCCACGAAAGTTTAGATGTGTGACCGGCCGGATAAAATGCCCTGTTGTGAAAAAACGAAAGAAACACTACGTACCTCTGTCCAGCAAACGTAAGTCTGATGAGAGGGCCGATTGGCCTAGGCGCCACGAGAGTTGCTGCTGATCCTGGCCCAGCAACATGGAAGCCATGGAACTCGCAGACCATGGTGACCTGGTCTCAGCAAAGTGCCCGACGAATCGGAAACTTGGGCACCGGTGCTTAGGGTGGCTGCAGTTGCCCTAGTCGTAGACCTGTGGACAGGGAAATAAATCACGGAGACCGGATGTGGACCCGGGTACATGAGGGGGTATTTTTTTCCATATAAAGCTGATGACAGAAGCCAAGCCGCTTTAGGATTAGGTTGGACGAAAATCTAAAGTGCTAGAAATTTTTGTCTCTTTAGTATATATATAATATATAATATACTAGTAAATATGTTCGTACGTTGCAACAAGAGAAATAAAACCAACCATTTATAGAAAATGATACATACCTATTTATGTTTTACCTTTTATATCGAATTTTAATGCATCGCACTAAATCCAATATATCTTGGAATCAGAAATGCATGAAACTCAATACAATTAGAAATCGGACATTGTATCATTGTTGTACGTGAGTTGTCAAATTTGTATAAGCACAAATCATGAATCCGGGTCGGTATGGAAGATGCAAAGACATTATAGGATGTATAAAATAGCTGGCTTTGCTCTTTGATATTATGTATATATACGAAATATTCCAGTGGGTCACAACATAAACGAAATTAGTTCATATCCGTTCTTAGCAAACAATAAATCTGGTCTAATCCTATGATTTTTTTCATAATTTGTAGGGCAATAAGAGCATTATGTATTCATTAAATCAAAATAATAGTATTCAGTTTTTGAGCAAAGCTCAATGAATATAAAATTAGCACGATGATTTATGCTACATTAGAGACAAAGTATTTTGATTGTAAAAGTATAGTATATGTTATGATATTGTTCCCAATATCTATTGAGCGTCTTATTAAAGAATCATAAAAAGCTGACCTTAAATGCTTGTGCAATTAGGAGGGCAAGTTAACACTGCACACATTCAGTTTTGAGCTTTACATTTTTTGTCGACCTTATCCCTCCACGTGTCGTCAGTGTGTCCACGTAAATTTTCTTCACCTATCCAACTTACTCCATGCTCCCTCGTTGCCTCCATCTCTGCCGCTACGTCCAGAAGCACAACTAAACCTGTATAGTTTTCCAAACGTGCCGGCATGGCACTACACGGCACTAGCCTGCCCCGACACGGCATGTCTGGGCACAGCTGATGAACCATGCCGTGCCGTGTCATGTCACCGTGCTCGACTCCAGGCCTAGGCACGGCACTATCATTTCTGGAGCGTGCCATGTCGTGCCGTGCCGACTCCAGGCTCAGCGTGCCCGTGCCGGTCCAGGCACTAAACTAGCAAAACCCCTCAATGAACTCAGCATAGCAATTCAAAGAGATCTAAAATGACTAAGTTCATAAAAGATCAAAAACAAATCAGAACACAGCACTGCAAAGAACACAAACTTTTGAAACTAAAACTAATTTAAGTAGGAGCTGTGCAATAGTTGTCCCATTAAAAACCTGTTTAGGTAAAACTCACCCTTGTGTGAGAAACCCTAAACAGGAAAAGAGTACAGCCAGCTCCTAAATTAATTGTTCATTACATCCATCACCATAAGTCCAAGTCTCAGTTATTACAGAACCATTACATAAATGGGAAGTGAACTAGTCGACATCAAGATAAAGACCAGCAAAGACCTCTTCCAGCTTCTTGTCCTCCACCATGTGCTGCAGTCTTGTCTTAGCATTCTCCAAATCCTTGATGCAGGTAAGCGCCTCTACAGTTTCAGGGTTCAGCCTCCGCCGCCGCTCCTCGATGATCCTGCCAGTTAAGCTAAAAGTAGACTCTGAAGAAATGGTTGACACAGGCACTGTCAAAATGTTTTTAGCAAGAACAGAAAGTACTGAATAAGTAAGCTTATGCTCATGCCACCACTGCATGATGTCAAACTCATCATCCAACTGGCTTACTGTGTCACAGTCCAGGTAGGATGCAAGCTCACTAGAGTTAGAACTAGCAGTTGCTGCCTGCAGCAAGAAAGTGGTAGAAATACTCCTAGAATGATCAAGACTAGAAGGGAGGGAAGAACAGCCAGCTCCAACATCCAACTCATCATCATCATAAATTTCAGCCTAAGCTGTTCTTTTCTTACCAGACAAGGATGGAGGAACAACCCTTTTTAGCCTATTAAAGTCATACATTACATCATACCTGTTATACATTTTAAACAGAAGAGCTCTGGTGTCCAGCAACTTATTAGTGTAGTCAATATTAAAAAGAGAATGTAACTTCCTAAGCACTTTGGTAAATCCCTTAATTTTAGCTCTTGGATCCAATATGAATGCAATAGAATAAAGATCAGGTATGTTCTTCCAGTACTTATTGTATTTGTCAATCATAGGTTGGATAACAGATCTTAGATGTTCATCATGTTGATACCTATGTAGGTGTATAGCAATCTTAATAAGATGATAAATCATAAGTGGAGAAGTAGGATAGTAAACACTAGACAAATCAACAGTTGAGTCATAGAACAGTTCATGAAATTCCAAGATTTTATTTGCCATAGCCTAGTGATCATCAGTCAAAAGGAAACCACTACCTGAACCTCTAGGGTAATTGGCCTCAATGAAAGCACTGAAAGTACTCTTGTGAGGTAGCAAGTGCTTAAGCATTAGGTAGGTAGAGTTCCATCTAACATCCATGTCTAATTCAAACTTTCTAGGTCTAACACCACTAGCAATGCAATAACTCTTGTATGCAGCAATTCTTTGATTAGAGGAGTTCATAAAAGAGATTGCTGTTCTAAAATCCTCAATGAGAGGATTCACAGTAGCCAGTGCTTCTTTCACAATCAGGTTAATAATATGACAAGCACATCGTTGATGCAAAAACAGATCAGAACCCAAATATTCTTTAAGTATAGGTTTCAGTTTATCCATAGCATTTTTATTTGCAGATGCATTATCCAAAGTTACAGAAAAAACCTTGTTAAGTATACCATACTCAGCAAGGACAGATGCAACACGCTTAGCGATGTTCTCAGTATTATGGGACACATCAATCAACCTTAAACCAAGTACCGTTTTCTCTAATTGCCAATCAGCATTAATGAAATGAACCACAACAGATAAATAATCTTCTTTAGCCTTTCCAGACCATATATCAGAGGTAATAGCGATAGATGAAACATCATTATCCTTTAAACAGACCATCAGTTTATCACGTTTCTCATTGTAGTATTTAAACAGATCTCTACCAGTGGTTTGCTTAGAGACAGGTGAAAAATTAGGGTTATGAGCAGTTTTAATATAATCTTTAAATGCCTCAGTTTCACCAATCATAAGAGGTAGGTCCAATCTAGCAAGCATACGAACAAGTTCAACATGAGCTACCTCAGCACTGTACTCCCAACGACGAACAGAACCATCGGAATTAAAAGCAATATGAGTTTGAGTCGTGCCCCGGGTCTTCTCAAGTTTCTTAAGACACTTAGCAAGATGTCGAGTAAGATGCCCAGTGCCATGAGCAGAATAAGCAAAGTAGCGCTTATGGCAATGAAGGCAAGTGGCAGCAAACCTGATCTTTCTACCTTTCTTAGTTTTGTAGTGCTTCTCAAAGTCCTCCCAGACAGCAGACGTGGAAGGGCGATTAGAACCGACAGGGCTAACTTCGCTCTGGCCACCATCGGCATCAGCCACGTCGACTGGGGGGTCGGAGTCATCGACGGGAAGGGGATCAGCAGCAGAACGGCCGAAGAGCACGGCAGCGTCCTAGCGGACATCATCGTCCTCATCATCTCCGACCATCCCGCACATATGTAGCTCGTCGTTCTGGGAGTGGTCAAACTCCCCGTCGTCGTGTTGCCCGGCGCCTGGGGCCATCTCTGCTGTCTCCAGTTCCTCGACGGCTGCCACAATCAACAGATAAAAGCAGGGTTAGGTTGGGGATTTGGATTAGGGTTAGGGTTAGGGTTTACCCTTACCTCTACGGTCGGAGCCCTGTAAACGATGACGATGAGACGGACTGATTGCACACCCCCGGTACCTCAACGGAGACCGGAGCCCCGGAGGTGGTGGCAGCCAGTGATGTGGACGATGGATAGATGACGGAGATGCGGCGAGGATGCCGAGAACGAGGCTCAATCGACGTTCAGGGATGAAGAATAAGGGAACGGATGGAGATTGGGGGCGGGAACCACCGGATCTGAGGGAGAAGAGGGAGATTGAGGGCGGAGAGGGAGAAGAGGGAACTACCGGCCACCGGAACTGACCCCTTACCCATCGGAAGACTCCATGGTGACGGAATGAGCTAGGGTTTGGAAAGGCTCTAAGCCAGGAGCGGTGGCTGGCTTATAAAGCCGTCCCACCCGACGATCTAGACCAAAGAGCAAAAAACCAAGCAAAACACAAATATCAGACCAAAGAGCAAAGATCAGAGATGAGCTAGGGTTTAGGGTTTGACAATAGGGGGCTCACCTCTACGGTCGGAGCATCGGAGACGCTGGAGAGGTCAACGACGCATAGATCCGGCCCCCTGGTACCTTGATGGCCTCGCCTTGGCAAAAGACCTACGAAAACAAACAAATCAAACCATTAAAACATGCTTATAAGTCTCAAAACAACCGGATCTGAGAGAGATTAAGGGTGCAACCCACTTACCGGAGCCCTAGAGGTGCCGGCGGCCGACGAGGTCGACGATGGAGAGGAGACTCTGATGCGGCCAAGATGCGGAGGACGAGGCTCAATCGACGTTTAGGGATGAAGATGAGGGGCAAAGATGGCCGTGTCGTGTGCCTGTGCCGGCCACCAGTGGCTCAACCAGCCACCGGAGGGCGAGAAGAAAGAGAGAGAGGCTAGGGTTTCCACCGGCAGGAGAGAGGAGAGCGACAAGAGAATGAGCTAGGGTTCCAGCGCCGGGGGAGCGGCCACGGCGGGGAGGATTATATAGCCCTCCTGCCCCCACGGGAGGATCCAACGGCTAGGAGCGAAGGGAGGGGATCAACGGTAGGCACCCGTGCCACCCCGTGCTACCCGTTGGAGCGGGCCGTGCCCGTGCCGGCACTACGGGCCGGTGTGTAGGCCCAGGCACGGGCACGGTGGCGGGCCGGGCCAGGCACGGGCACAGGCCAAGCCGTGCCGCACCGGGCTAGTGCCGTGTTTTTTCGCACCGGGCCCGTGCCGGCCCAGCGGGCCTGGCCCGTTTGGAAGACTATGTAAACATGATACAGATGCCACGGTGTGGTGTCCAACAACTTGAAAAGAGGCCAGCAACACCGCCACACAGTGACACATGGTCTCAACACTTCGAGTCACCCACATACGTGGACACGCCCACTGGTAGGCCTCGTGGAGTCCGCCATAGCCGGCTTGCTTGCTGTTCCCATCCCTCACCCCCTGCGCTTCTCTCCCAAACTCAGTCCCTTCTCTATCTCTCCAACCAAATCAAGTTGGTGCGGCTCTCATCTGCCATCGCAAGGTGTGGCCACCGGTGATTCATCTGCTTTCCTCCCTCCACCAAATCCAGCTGCTGCGTCGAGCGGGCGGACGGGGTGCTGCGTCGAGCGGGCGGACTCCACGGCCAGTTGGTCGCCGCGGCAGGTTCCAGCTGATGCGGCTTTCTCCTCGGCTCCCTCCCGGCGTGGCAGGCGCATGGTTCAGTGTGCTGCGTGCAGCATTGGGGATGGGCGAGGCGCCACGGCGAGCAAGCGGACGGCTTGGCCTGGTGAGCGGCGTGGTAAGTCGGCGGCCCCCCCGACGCCGCACTCGGCTTCCACCCCGCACTTCGCCTCCGCATCGAGCAACTACGCCCTCCACGTCCGGTGTCCTTCCGTGAGGGCAACGTCTTCGACTTCCTCTGCCCGGCGTCATTGAAGGTCGAAGGTCCGCGTGTTGTAGCCCAGTGGCCGCGTGGCCCCGCGCCCCGACGTCCCCAGCAGTCGCGTCCGGATGGCCACGCCCGCGTGCCTCACCCCGGCGGCTCCTTCTCGCCCGACGACAATGGTCGTCTTCCCTGCGCGCCCGTGCTCACACCGGGGGCAAACTCGCTCTGGGACCACGATCTGAGCGGGGAGCGGTGCAAATCTAAGCCGGTAGGTTCACGTGATTTGATCTTTTCTCTGGTCGTCTCGATTTATCCTAGATTTGCTCTTCTTGTTTTTGGAAATTTACGAATCCATGTTACGTGGTCCGATCTTCTCTCTGGTTGTCTCAATTTATCCTAGTTTTGCTCTTCTTGTTTTTGGAAATTTACGAATCCATGTCGTTCTAGTGCCTCTAATTATGGATCTTTATGCATTTTCCTCTGTATTTGGACTTGGTTTTAGATTTTGGACGCGGACTGTATAAGTGACGAAGAGCAAGCCTGCAGCGGATGCATCCGTATCGGAAAGGAAGACTTCTCTGGAGTGCAGAGTTCTTAACAGAAACGGAAGAGCAGGTGAGGGGCGCAGACACGGACAGGAAAAATAATGCGAGGAAGAGGCCAGACGAAAGTTTGATCCAGACGAAAGTTTAGGCAGAAGTTTTGCCTCTTTACTATTATTAGATAGAGATAGTGTGTGTATATATAGGGAAATTATTTCCAACTTCGTGGAACAGTTACTCCCATGTGTATATCTATATATTTAGGACGTATATGACTCAATGAAGTGTATGTAGATAGAGTATATCATCATACTTGATCATTTAAGGTACTATGTATGATAAGTATCTATGTATACTTAGAGTATATAGTTATACTTATTTTATATGTTATTATTATAGTATTATATAATATATTAAAAATATGCATTCTTTTGAATTTTTTTCACATATTAAATATATGGAGTATCTTAATATTAGTATGTCAATGTACTCAAATTAATAAATAAGTATGTACAAAAAAATGAGTATGTATACATACACAACATTATTTATTGATTATGGGAGTAACTATTTCTGAGAGTATATATATATATATATATATATATATATATATATATATATATATATATATATATATATATATATATATATAGGGAGAGGCTATTCAGTAGCCGGCTACAAAATAAGTTATTCTGTAGCCACCTCCATTTACTATAATTTTATATACTAATTTACCATAATGTCAATACATATTTACGATAGTTGGGTTACTATAACACATGGGGATATTTACCATAACGTTATATTAAACCACTTAGTAAGGAGTTACTATAATCTCGTAAATTAACATAGTAATTATCATAACTCAAAGTGGCTACAGAATAAGTTATTCTGTAGCCAGCTACAGGATAGTATATATATATATATATATATATATATACTCTGTAGTTGTCTACAAAATAATTTATTCTGTAGCCACTTTAAGTTACGATAATTACTATATTAATTTATAAGATTATAGTAACTTCTTACTAAGTGGTTTACTATAACGTTACGGTAAATATCATCGTGTGTTATAGTAACCCAACTATCGTAAATATGTATTGACATTATCGTAAATTAGTATATAAAATTATCGTAAATAGAGGTGGCTACAAAATAACTTATTTTATAGCTGTCTACTGAATATATATATATATATATATATATATATATATATATATATATATATATATATATATATATATAGATAGAGAGAGAGAGAGAGAGAGTAGTATTAGGGATAGATTCAAAAGATGCAAACGGCAGTAACAGTAAGGAAACAAGTTTGGCACGTTTTAGAACTAGAAGATTTACCCCCCGCGTTGCAGTGGTATTCTCTTAAAAAACTGTTACACATATGAGTTAAATCATCTATATATTTTTACGTCCATGGTTATCAAAATTAGTTACATTAGGAGGTTGAAAGTTAGTGGGATGATATAGTTATCGGTGGGAGATGATGTGCATAGTTAGTGGAAGATGATGTGGATGAGTTGTATGTTAAGATAGAATTTATAATGGGGATTAGCTTGTCTTGGAGACTCTAGAAGCAGAAAAAGATATAGATGATTTAACTCATATATGCATCTGTTAAGATGACGTGGATGAGATATGAATTGGTGGATGGCACTCTAGAAGCAGAAAAAGACTGGTGCAATGGCCATCTGAACTGAGATTTCTTGTCTTGGAGACTTTATCAAATCAAATGGTGTTCTGCGCTAGTTGCAACCAGGTTGACAAAGTGCTGAACTGATCACATTTGGCGAAGATTACCAAGTTTGTTGTGATAGGTCATATAATCAAGAATATTTATAGTGTTGAATTAATATAATGGTTGTCACCTTTCTCTTAAAAAAATAAACATATTGTACTTTATACCAATGCTTACATACACAAGATTATCTCTATATAAACGGAAGCACCAAGTAGTTCATAATGCGGTTCTGTTTGGAACCACTCGTCTAAAGATCGATTTCTAGAGTGCGTGTGGATAGAAGAAACGTTTCAGTTTCTGGTGCGAACCTAGAGAATAACCTCCAAAAGGTATTTCCAGCAAGTGATTCAGAACGGAAATGTTTCACCCGTTTTTACGTATGCACGCAAAATGGTGGCCAGTTTTGCACGTATTCTCACCTCATCGCTTCCTACTTCTCTTTATTCTTTTTTTTTCAGTTAATCCTTTTTAATGCAACAAATTAAAATAGGTTATACTTAAGTTGTTCTCCATCCAAATAAAGTGTAGATCTTTTATGCATATTTTTATTTATATGATTTTTTTGAAAAAAGATTTTCTTATGAATTGGAATCTGGTCGACTAGCCAAACAGTTTCATAAAGCAATTCTGATTCATCGTTCGAAACATTATTTGAGAGAATCTGAATCCAAAATGTTTCTGCGACAGGAGCTCTACCATGAATATGCAGTATGGAAAATCTGGGTATTTGGTAATCCTTATTATTGCTCATAAATTTTGTCATGATGGCATCCCATGCCAAATACATGCACCAAACGGTCCGATGTGTGTAGCCTAGTTTGAGCCAGAGTTGGATTCAATTTCTATGTTCGACATGGATCTATTTTGAGTTTATTTTGTGATGATCGCCGGAATAGACTTTCCACCCTATATAAATATAAAGGGCAACAACCAGCTAAGGGTATCCAATCGATCAAAACAAAACCAATCTACTATTTTTCTTTTTCATGCCTTTTATCTCTTAACCCCACTTTTTCAACCTCATATGATGTTCTACAAGCATCTCAATGGTGTTTGTGGCGTTCTAGGTGGCCTTACCGATCCTAGAATAACCCTAGATGCACCTCATTGATGGGCTCCTTTCTGGGAGGTGTAATTTGAGAGCACCGGATGGTCCAGTAGCTCTCACCTAACAGTCCGGTGTGCACGCTTTATCGATATGCAACCTGCTGCGAGTTCCAACACTATGTGGTGGATTGTTTGGTGTGCACATTTTCGTCATCACCAGAATGTTTGACCTATTTTCATCGAGGGTTCCCTGAGCTGCGATCCGCGCTGTAACAACTCAAGCTCATTGGAAGCAGCAGTAATTGTATTGTTGGCCCATGTGGCATGTATGGTTGTGGTTTGTGGGTTTAGTACCACCTTCGAAGTTTAGTATGGTGAGGGTCAACTTATAATCCTTGTTATTCTAAATGTATCACCTTTGGGTTTACCCTTTTATACTAAGCGAGGACAAAAGTGTAAAAGAAGTGCTACGTGTATGTACGCCCGTTCCACGTGAGGAGTTGGGCTATAGTATTCAGGGCATCAACCCTTGCTATATGTACTGGGCATATGTGGTGAGCAACTGAGAGCGTCAGCCATTAATGGGGGGAGGCGGTGTGGTGAATGTGTAACACCTCTGCCCATTAGAAGCCTATAATAGTTACCTAGGAAGTTTAAGAGGTGAGGCCTGTTCTATGTGAGGAGCTAGGCCATATAAGCAGGTCTTGGACGTGAGGTGTTACACACGCGTTCTAGCATTGTGGTGGGTGGTCATTTTTTGCGCTAAAATACCTTTTGGTGACTCTGCAGGGGACAAAGGTGTTCTATATTCGTAGTGTTAGCCTAAACGGATTAAACGACCAGTAAATGGTAAACTGTGGTAAACTATTATATTTAGGGGGTAAACAGAAATTAAACGATTGACCGTTTAAACGGTTAAAAAACAGGAAAAAAACGGCCTAAACGTCCTAAACAGAACGGAGATAAACAACATTAAACGGGCTAAACAGTTGTTTAAACGACCGTTTAGGCGAACACGAGGTAAATCTAGTTTAGTTTTGTATGGATAAATTTGTATACTTAAGTTTATTATATTTATAAATGTGTACACTTGATATGTTACATGCATAAATATCTATATTTGGTTCTTTTCACATGCATAAATATTTATACATACCAAAATAATTGATTTTTACTCAGATAAATATGTATAAATGCTAGAATACTTGATTTTTTACATACACATATATAATTATATGTATTTTTTAAAGTACAAAACCGTTTAGACCATTTAACTTCGTTTAAACACCATATAAACAGCCTAAACGTTAAATGAAGGACGACCGTATAAAGACCGTGTACCATTTAGGAAAACATGGCCAAAATCATCTCAAGCAATATATTGTCCCATGAAAAAATTACCTGAAAAAACTAGAGGAGTACATGCAAGAATTTATGCAAGCAACCTAGAGATTATATCTGTCCTGTTTTCATGAAATTGAGCAAGGCGTCGTTGATGTAAGGAAGTGGTAGAAACCTAGCAGAATTGACATGTAAAGGGAGATGCAATCTTTAGATACTCTATGCGGTCCTTTATCCAATCTCGTCAACAATGTTTAATGCATCAGATAAGATAATTGGTAAAAAGGATAATATAGATCTAGTTCCTAATATATCCAATATTCCGCCATTGAAAATAGTAATTCTAAATCAGCAAATGAGCCGACTGTTGCTAATAACGCCAAACTACTTACTGTTGAACCCTGTGAAAATAGGCCAGCTAATGATGTTGTTGGCCAAGATAGCGAAATCGTAATTCGGTCATATCAAGCCTAATTTAATGAAATCAAATCCACATGTGTTAGTAAGGATGAACCAGAGACTTCCGAAGACAAAATAGATCCTACACCTAGTACTTCCACACTCGGGGGAGGTGGGCAACAAAGAGATGATCACCTGATTTATTAGATTCAAATTGGTCTATTAAAACAAAGCCAAATATGTTAGAACAAAAAAAAGCCTAAAGGCTTTACAAGCAAGCATCAAGACAAAGAGGCTACCATTGTTGTTTGGAAAACCATCAAAACTAAATGGCATAACAAGCATCAAAACAAAAAGGCGTAGCCCTTAATTTAGTTAAATAAATAAATAACAAGATATTTTGTCACATTTATTATAATCTCACATTAGTTTGTAAGTGAGAGTTTTCCTATTTATCAAATATAAAAAATATATTTCTCATCT
The DNA here is from genome assembly GCF_019320115.1 of Miscanthus floridulus. Taxonomy (NCBI): domain Eukaryota; kingdom Viridiplantae; phylum Streptophyta; class Magnoliopsida; order Poales; family Poaceae; genus Miscanthus; species Miscanthus floridulus. Next base: position 116,411,974 of record NC_089587.1, on the reverse strand, counting down.
TACCTCTTGCTCTCATTCTAAATTGTAAGTCATTTTGGCTTTTGTAGATATATAGTTTTTGGTATGCACCTAGATATACATTATGTTTAGATATATAGTAAAAAATATGAATCAAAAGAAGTCAAAACATCTTACAATTTAAAACGCAGAGTACACTAGTATAGAAACGGGCTTTACTCCCGGTTGGGAAACCCCTTCAGTCCCGGTTTTCCAACCGGGAGCACGAATCCGAGACTAAAGGGCCCATCGTTTAGTCCCGGCTTCTCGCCCGGGACTAAAGGTGCACCTTTAGTTCCGGTTGGTAAGACCAACCGGGACTAAAGATGCCTCCTGGCCTGACTACGTGGGGTGGCCCTTTAGTCCTGGTTGGTATTACCAACCGGGACTAAAGGTTTCCTTTTTTTTCTTTTTGTTTTTATTTTCCATTGATGATTCGTTTTGGTTTTCGAATATGCATTCTACTCTGCTAGTAATATACGTATTCTACACGTTTATAATGTTCGAACATTTTGTACAAACTAAAGTATGAAACTAACATATATATTACATGCATATACATAAATTGTATGTTATTTTATGCACATATATATATATATATATATATATATATATATATATATATTACAAATAAAGCTTGCATTGTATATTCTATCATATCCTTGGGATAACAAATTCACTCCATCTGGTTTGGCTTTCATGTTTCGTTGACGTCATTGTAGAACTCGCCGGCGGGGTTGAGGACCTGGTCATTAAGAAATCCTACTATGGTCTCTTGAATTGCTTTCAGTTGGTCACGCCGTATGACTTTTTCCTTCAACCATAGAGTCTTCAATAAAAGTTAAAGGAAAAATATTAATATATATATATGTGTGTTGGTCATGTGATTACTTATATATATGAGCAACAAAAGAAATTGTGAATATATGAATATATTTATATAACGTACTTTGAGGATCTCTTCAGGAGTTCTTTTTGCGTATGCCATGATGAACTCGCAAACATAGTATCCGCAGTAGTTGTTCCCTTGTTCTTGCCTCAAAACCTACTTTTACAAGAAAAAAGATCCGGTGAATTGAAAGCATGCATGGTGTTAATTGAATTATATATATATATATATATATATATATATATATATATATATATATATATATATATAAATGTAGTTAGTACATACTTTGTGTGCGATTACATCCAGTGGCGCTTTGTAATGTTTCATGTGGTGTTCCTCAATGAAACTTTTCCAAACACTGCGCCCAATAAAATAAAAAATTAATTTGACCTTTAATAATTATTGCAGTTAAGAGATCGGGGTATATATAGTTGCTAGGGAGATCAAATTATCCTTGGATAATATCTATCATGTCTTGGTACTCTGTTTGCTCTTTTCTTAACGAGTCTAAGATGCTCAAGCAACTATTGGCCATATCGATGACCATCAATATCCAGTGATTGCTGCATATGTTTTTATACACAAATATGATCGACATTAACTAGAGTCAACATATATATATTTGCTTATATATATATATATATATATATATATATATATATATATATATATATATATATATATATATGGGAGATAGCTTAGCTAGTAAGCAAATAATTGAACAAATGTCCATATGATCGACATTAATTATTTAACACTCACTTGAAGTTGTAGGAGAAGAGTATGTTCTTGTTTTGTTGGTTCACTAAGAACCTCATGAGATTTTTCTTGAGTTCAGCTTTCCATTGAGGCGGTGGGTTAGGGTGTTTGAATACGATATTTGGATCAATGAAACCAACATCATTATCCTTTCTCTTTATGAGTTCTGTCATCTCATATCTGCATATATAAAATATAGTGTGAGGATATATAATTTATATATATACATGTAGCTTTATATATATACACTTTAATAGTAGAAAATAATCACGCTTACAGACAATAGCAGCTAATGAGACTTTTATCGAGAGAGTCCAGGTGGCATAGTTGGTGTAATTCTACAAACTCGACATATATAATGTCATCACCATGGAAGTAATGTTGGTTTCTAACTCTGACAGGAACAAAGGCTTCTCCCCGTTCACACGCCGTCATGTACCACTTGTTTAGCAGGTACATTTACGTACCCAGATCACCTAAGGCCTCAGGGTTGCATAGACTCTTTCCATGTTCAAATTTCTTTCAAGGATCCACTTTCGGAGCAGATGGTCCTTCAGCGAGCACTTGGGCAAGGTACAAACCAGTTTCCTCGTAAAACCGAGCCAGCTCCTCAAAATCGACGTCTAAATCTAAGTTCGAACCATATTCATTACGAACGACAAGAGGGGGATTGATTGTTGCGATTGTTGTCCGAGTTGTGCAACACCTTTCCCTGGTCTAGTCTTTTTCTGTGCCGCCTCAAATGACTTGGTGAGAGAGCGGTCGTAGTCCGATTTTGGTAGGGTCTTTTGAGATTCCCGCTTTTTCTGGTCCACCTTCTTTCTTAGAAGATCTGGAGGTAGGTAGAAGTACGATTTCTCTGGGTTCTCCCTCACTTCTCGTTGCTTTTTCACTTTTCGAAGAAACTGTCCACATCTTTTTGTACTGTAGCATTTAATTCCTTTTCACTTTTCTCGTAAGATAGTTTTTGGGGAATAATTGGATTAGATGTGACTTTCTTCTTTGCCGGCTGGTGGGCCAACGGCTTCGTTTGCGGGGCGGACCTCTTAGGAGCTGGCTTCTTCTTAGTCATCAAGGGAGGCGGGGAAGCCGTTGGAGACCTCTTTGGAGGCGTTGGAGATCTCCTTGGAGGCGTTGGAGACCTCCTTGGAGGTGGCGGCGTTGCCACCTAATTTCCCAGAGCACTATGATGATCTAGAGATTGGATAATTGGACTTAGGTTGGCGGAGATCCTGTTGTGTGAGTACAAAAAAGAATAATTAGGTATAAGAAATTGTTATTTTTAATCATACATGTCAATAGAAAATTAGTGAAATTTTTTTTGTTCACTTATGTCCACACCTATTGTCTGGCAATTGAGGAAGCGGCGGTGGACTAGAGACCTCGGGAATAATGATGTAGCGCTTACGCCATAATATGAATGTCTTCTCTACTTCTCCTAGAGTCTTCTCCCCATCACCTCCTAGAATATCAAGAGCCAGATCACTAAAACATTTGTTAACTCTATCCACTGAGACGCTAACATATCCAGGTGATATTATTGCCCCATGGATTCTTGGTGTCTTGGTAGGATCTGGAGGAGAAAAAACACCGAGAACCACCATGATTGTGGCATTCTCTTTTGGAATATGTAGCTCACATGATGTAAACGGTGCAGTGATGTCATCCATAGGGAAACGTAGCATTGCGTCATCTTGATTTGCAACTCTGTGGAAGCACAGCTGCTTTTCAACTGATCAGGGGGGCTAATATTAATGTTGATTACTGCATCTGATGCCTGCCTTTGGGCACTCATTGCTATTTGCACTTGCTTTATGATTTCATCTTGCATTCTAGCTTGCATGTTTTTTTCGCGCTCTTGTGCTTGAAGCAACGCCTCCCGTGACTCACAAACATATTCCTCCAACATGCTGATCTGCGCTGCTTCCTCATCCTTCCTTCTCTGTCGGCTTCTGTAGGTATCTCTGTCGTTAGGGAAACCATGCTCCCAAGAAATGTTCCGTCCTAAACCTCTTTTTCGGTTACTGTGTTCAATAGTCCCGATGACATACGTCAGTTCATCCTTCTCTCTATTGGACCTGAACGCACCAATAGCTTTAGCTTGTAGAGCATAAGATAATCTTTGTATTGCTCTTTCGAGTTTTGGGCCATGAACCAGCTTCTCGGTCTCTAGGTCCAGTCTTCCCCCATGAGCAAAAAACTAATTCTTCGCATGTTTGGGCCAATTGAGTGATTCTGGTGTGATACCCTTAGCAAGAATGTCCGCTTCTATTTTTCCCACTTAGGAATGGCAGTCGCGTAGCCACCAGATCCCATGCCATGGTGGTATACCTTCTATCGGGCATTCTCTTGGTTCCTTCTGACCCATTCCTTACCCTCTTCCGATGTGTTGTACTGTACAAAATCATTCCAGTAGGGCCTCAACTTCACGAGCGGGCCACTAGTATTGAAATTGGACGTTAGGTTCTTCTTGATGTATTTCGTGTATAGGGATTTCTTCCAAGTCTGGAATTGTGTGGTCATCTTCTTCATAGCCCGCTTTCGAACTAGCTCCTTCAATTCACGATCATTGATATCATCATAATCATCCGCTTGCAACGTGAAATGTTAAAGGATATCATCCCAAATTAAATTCTTATCAAGATCAGAGACAAAACTAACATGAGGCTCGTTGATCTTTTGCTTCCATTCACAGGCACTGATCGGAACTCTGTCCCTTACAAGGTACCCACAGTGTTGCACGAATTTCCTTGCATGTGGACCAAGTGGTTCGCTTGTCTCGATATTGAATTCCGATATTATGTAGCGCCCCTCCAATGGTTTTTTCAGGCCTCGAATATTTTTGCTTTTCACCGTTGTGGTCGTCAATCCAGAGGGCTACGTATAAAAAAAGAATAAATAAATATCATGTGTACACATAATAGATGATAGATATTCAAATATATATATATATACAATATTCCAATATATATATATAAATATATATACCTCGCCAGTATTTTCTTGCACAATATTTTCTTGGTTTTCTTCAAGAGCCAGGTATTGACTCCCATCATCTACATCCTGCTGGTCACCATCGACAAATTGAGTGCCAGTGTTGATAATATTCATCATTTCTTCATCCATGTTGTCTCTCCGGGTAGCCATCTAGCTTTTACTCCACTAGATATATCTATAAAAAATAAAACATGTTTCAATAAATAACCATCTGTACTAGTTGACCTTGCTTACGTGATCATCTCGGTGAGCATTTCTCCACCGGACGGCACCGTACTTGGCCAAGGAAGAGCTCTGATTCTGCGAGGAAGGGAACACGGTCTTCCATGACCGTTGCCGCTCGCCCTCGTAGAATCAAAGCTCCCCCTTGACGTCCGTTACCGCTCGGCAGAGAACATGCTCGCCGAGATGAACATGGTCCGCAAATTCAACTAGTACGGATTTTCTACAATTTTCTAACAATTTTCTAAGTTTTTCATTTCATGGAAAAATTAATTCTAAAAAATAAAAGGCATGATTTCTAAGTATTTCATTTTATGAAAAAAATAATTCTATGTGACCTGCTCGATATCGGCGAACTCGCGGACGTTTAGGTTGCCGTTGATAGTAATATTTATAGATGACATTTGTAAGTCAAAAGTTATCAAATATCCATCAAATTATAGCTCAAAAACATGTTTCAATAAATAACCATCCGTACTAGTTGACCTTGCTGACATGATCATCTCGGCGAGCATTTTTCCACCGGACGGCACCGTACTTGGCCAAGGAAGAGCTCCGATTCTACGAGGAAGGGAACACGATCTTCCATGACCATTGCTGCTATCCCTCGTAGAATCAAAGCCCCTCCTTGACGTCCGTTACCGCTCGGCGGAGAACATGCTCGCCGAGATGAACACGGTCTGCAAATTCAACTAATATGGATTTTCTACAATTTTCTAACAATTTTCTAAGTTTTTCATATTAATTCTAAAAAATAAAAGGCATGATTTCTAAGTATTTCATTTCATGGAAAAATAATTCTAAGTGACCTGCTCAATATCGACGAGCTCGCGGGCGTTTAGGTTGCTGAGGATAGTAACATTTGTGACATTTGTAGGTCTAAAGTTATTAAATATCCATTAAATTATAGCTCAAAAACATGTTTCAATAAATAACCATCTGTACTAGTTGACCTTGCTTACGTGATCATCTCGGCGAGCATTTCTCCACCGGGCGGCACCGTACGTGCCCAAGGAAGAGCTCCGATTCTACGAGGAAGGGAACACGGTCTTCCACGACCGTTGCCGCTCTCCCTCATAGAATCAAAGCTCCTCCTTAACGTCCGTTACCGCTCGGCAGAGAACATGCTCGCCGAGCTGATCACGATCCGTAAGTTCAACTAGTACGGATTTTCTACAATTTTCTAACTATTTTCTAAGTTTTTCATTTCATAAAAAGTTAAAATAAAATGTTTACTCGCGGAGTCCATAGAAACGACCATATTTTAACGTAGCAACGCATTGTCAATTGTCATTGCATTGCATTGCACCCTAGACCGCAGCAACGAAACGAAAACTGTCAGGCCGGCTGTTCGGGCTCCGATTCTACGAACGAAGTGCACAAGACAGCAACGCAATCACAAAACCATGACCGGCAGAGCTGAACAACGACGACTGACGGCTGCCTGGCGCTACCGATGGAAACGAGCCGCACCGCTGGGCACCGTAGCCACGTGGAGTCGATCGGCAGCATGAGTTCTCCGCTGTCTTGCTCAAACATACAATGCTACAGATAGGCACATACAAGAGATCGAAACTAATTACAAGGCTCGGCCGTGCTCCGGTGAGGCAGTGCGCTCGGAGAAGGCTCAGGCGAGCTCCGGTGTGGTAGTGCGGGGAAGACTTGGCCGCCCTCCGGTGAGGCAGCGCGCGCGTGGAAGGCTCGGCGAGCTCTGGTGAGGAAGCGCGGTGAAGGCTCGGTGCGCTCCGGTGAGCACGAGCGAGGTTGGGGCCGGGGACGAGGACGGCGCACGCTCCAGCGAGGACGAGCGAGGCGCGCTGGCTGGCCGGCCGGAGAAGAGGCACGCTGACGAGGCGAGGGTAGGGTGGTTGCCTGGGAGTGGCGGCACTGCTAGATCGATCTGGTGGAGAAGATGAGACGACGACGTGGCGGAGACAAAGAGGAAGAGAACTAGGGCGTGGGTTATAAAGGGATACCTTTAGTCCTGGGCTATTATTACAACTGGGACTAAAGGTCTAAGCTTTAGTCCTAGGTGTACCCATGACCCGGGAGTAAAGGGCATTTGGGCGGGCTGCGAAAACTGCAGCTCTACCTTTAGTCCCGGGTGGTTGATCCACCCGGGAGTAAAGGGGGATCTGTCCCGGCTAGTGTATACACTCGGGACTAAAGCACCACCTTTAGTCCCGGGTGGTTGATCCACCGGGAGTAAAGTAAGTTTTTTCCTTTTTTATATATTTCTTTTATATAAATATGCAGAGAGTTATTAATTGCCTAATAAATAAAATATTATCCAAAAAAATTATAAAAAAATTCTGACTTGGTTTTGCATTATTATACGCAACAAAAATTTGTAAACTAAACTCTTTTGTTTTACTATATAAATATTTGACATAGTGTAAATAATAATTACAATTTACACCATGCAAAAATATACTACTTAATTAAAATCATTAAAACTATTGTTTTTCGATAGGAAATTAGTTTTCACATCTTATTAACGTTCATCATTTGGTTTTTCATCACACATTCTCCACGGGAAATCCACCGTCTAGCAGAAAATTCATTTGAACCGTAGAAAATATGAAAACACGACAATAAAATCTAAAGTCACAATTATTACATAATAGGTCTAATACATCACTATATATATCAAGCGGGCACAGTAGTGAACTTTTTCTTAACATATATCTCTTAGTTATGATCGCTCCGTAACCATGGAGTGTCCTCATCATTTAGCTGGATTCGTGGGTCTTTAGTCACTATGAAGGGTGGAATTTGGTCATCCTTTTCATAATCTTCTGATATGTCTGACTTGTCTTCAATTCCGATGATGTTTCTTCTCCCTGAAAGAACTATGTGGCGCTTTGGCTCATTGATTGGGTCATTGATGTTTTTCCCTCTCTTCGGTTTTGTAGCCATGTCCTTGACATAGAATACCTGATTCACATCCTTGGTAAGGACGAACGGTTCGTCTTTATACCCAATATTGTTGAGGTCCATGGTTGTCATTCCATACTAGTTGTCGACTGCGACCCCGCCTCCAGTCGCCTTTACCCATTGGCACTTGAACAAAGGTACCTTAAAATTAGGTGCATAGTTTAGTTCCCATATCTTCTCTATGCGGCCATAATATATTTGCATATTTCCATTAGGGTCAGTGGCATCTATGCGGACACCACTGTTTTGGTTGGTGCTCCTTTTATCTTGGGCTACTGTGTAAAATGTATTCCCATTTATCTCGTACCCTTTGTATGTGAGGATATGTCACGATGGCTGCCTAGCCAACAAATAAAGTTGCCCATCAATACTCTCATCACCCTGACATTCTTTTCGCAACCAGTCGCTGAAAGTTTCCATGTGCTGACGCGTAATCCAAGCTTCAGACTTCCCTTGAAACTCGGATCAAAGCAACTCTTTATGTGTCTCGATATACGGATCCACGAAAGAGGAGTTTTGCAAAACTATGTAGTGTGCTTTATTAAAATAATTGTCCTGCATACCAATATATGGTTTCTTCCCTAGTGTCCCCTTTCCACTTAGTCTCCCCTCGTGTTGTGATTTAGGAACACCAATCGGGTCAAGGTCGGGAATAAAGTCAACACAAAACTCAATGACCTCCTCTGTTCCATAGCCCTTGGCGATGCTTCCTTCTGGTCGAGCACGGTTGTGAACATATTTCTTTAGGACTCCCATGAACCTCTCAAAGGGGAACATGTTGTGCAGGAACACAGGACCGGGAGTGCTAATCTCCTTGACCAGGTAAACTAGGAGGTGTGTCATGATATTAAAGAAGGAAGGAGGGAACACCAACTCAAAGCTAACAAGACATTGAACCACATCATTCTATAGTTTAGCTAGATCCATTGAATCGATTGCCTTATGAGAAATTGCATTTAGGAATGCACATAGCTTCACGGTGGCTAGACGTACATTTGGAGGTAGAATTCCTCTTAATGCAATGGGAAGCAATTGTGTCATGAGCACGTGGCAGTCATGGGACTTTAAGTTTAGGAATTTCTTCTCTGGCACATTTATTATACTCTTTATATTCGAGGAGAATCCAGATGGTACCTTGATGCTTGCTAGGCATTCAAACATGCTTTCCTTCTCTACTTTGCTAAGAGTGTAGCTGGCAGGACTTAAGTAATGGCGTCCATCATCTGTCTTATCTGGATGCAGGTTGTCTCGTTCTTTCAAACACCGCAGGTCCTGTCGTGCTTCAAGTGTGTCCTTAGGCTTTCCATACACACCCATGAAGCCTAGCAGGTCCACACAAAGATTCTTCGTTAGGTGCATCAAGTCGATCGTGCTATAGACCTCTAGGACTTGCCAATAGGGTAGCTCCCAAAATATGGACTTCTTCTTCCACATGGGTGCATGACCGTCGGCGTCTTTCGGAACAGGTTCACTGCCATGTGCCTTTCCAAATACTACTTTCACATCCTTGACCATATTGAGTACATCCTCACCAGTTCGGCTGCCCGGCTTGGTCTGGTGGTCTGCCTTACCTTTAAAATGCCTGCCTTTCTTTCTTAGGGGGTGATTCATAGGAAGAAATCGGCGATGGCCAAGGTACACGGCCTTTTGGCATTTTTTCAAGAATATACCTTTAATGTCATCAAAACAGTGCGTGCATGCATTATATCCCTTGTTTGATTGTCCTAAAAGATTACTTAGAGCAGGCCAATCATTGATTGTTACAAACAACAATGTTCGTAGGTCAAAGTGCTCCTGTTTGTGCTCATCCCACACATGTACACCTGGTCTATTCTACAAAAGTATAAGTTCTTCAACTAGTGGCCTTAGGTACACACTGTTGTCATTGCCAGGTTGCCTTAGGCCTTGGATGAGCACTGGCATCATAATAAACTTACGCTTCATGCATAACCAGGGAGGAAGGTTGTAGATACATAGAGTAACAGGCCAAGTGCTATGACTACTGCTCTGCTCCCTGAAAGGATTCATACCATCCGTACTTAAAGCAAACCTTAAGTTTCTTGCGTCATTTGCAAACTCTAGGAATTCTCTATCGATTGCTCTCCACTGGGACCCATCAGCAGGGTGTCTCAACATATTGTCTACCTTACGGTCTTCTTTGTGCTATCGCAACAACTTTGCATGGTCTTTGTTTCTGAACAGACGTTTCAAGCATGGTATTATAGGAGCATACCATATAATCTTGGTAGGGATTTTCTTCGTGGGACGTTCGCCCTCAACATCACCAGGGTCATCTCGCCTGATCTTATACCGCGATGCATGACATACCGGGCATGCATCTAACTTCTTGTACTACTCGCCATGGTAGAAGATGCAGTCATTAGGACATGCATGTATCTTCTGAATTTCTAATCCCAAAGGGCAGACTACCTATTTTGCTTCATACGTAGTGACGAGCAATTCATTATCCTTCGGAAATATCTTCTTTTGGATTTTCAGTAACTCCCCAAATCCCTTGTCAGATGCACCATTCTTTGCCTTCCATTGCAGCAATTCCAGTGTGGTACCCAACTTTTTCTGCCCCGCATCACAAGTTGGGTATAGCAATTTCTTGTGATCCTCTAGCATGCGCTCGAACTTGATCTTCTTCTTTTTACTTTCGCATTCTCTTTGTGCATCACGAATGGCCTGACCAAGATCATCAGCGGGCTCATCTTCTGCCCCTACCTCTTCTTCAGCTTCCCCCATTGTAGTATCATTGAAGGCCCCATATTCAGTAATAATGTCATCATCGTCCCATTGTTCTTCTTTACCTTCTTCCATTACAACCCCGGTTTCTCCGTGCTTCGTCCAACAAATATAGTTTGGTATAAAACCCGACTTCAACAAGTGTGAATGAAGACTCCTTGAGTTAGCATATTCCTTCAAATTCTTACATATGACACATGGGCAGCACATGAAACCATCGTGTTTGTTTGCCTCGGTCACACGTAAGAAAGAGTGCACGCCCTCAATGAACTCTTGGGAGCAGCGATCAGCATTGTACATCCAATACCGTCTCATCTGCATTACATGACATACATACCATATTAAAACCTAGAACATAATTAGTTAATTATACGACATGCATGCCAGCACATAAGGTATTAATTTATGAAAGTCTCGCTACAATGTAGACAATCCCAACTATCACTAAAAAACTAAAGCTAAAATGCACTTCAGCAGCATAAGGATTTCGCGACCAATCCCAACTAAACAGACAGATCATGCGTTTGTTCAACATCTATGGGCTTCTTCCGCAGGATCACTGCCTCATCAGCCGCCGTAACCGCCTGTGCAAGAGAGTTTTGCACGTGTTCAACATACTCTTCCTCCCAGTACCAGCCTGAACATCTAGTGCCATCCCACTGAAATTAAAACAAAAAATTAGAACTTTAATCACAATCATCATGAAAATAAGTATAAATTAACCATAATCATCAAATGCGACAAAATAACTCACATTGCGATCCGGACACTTGTAGAAGATACGGCCCTTGTTGGGACACTCCTTCCTCACCCGGTACTCCATCACAATCTTCTCCTCACACTTGCCGCATGCAATGAGAGGAAGGTCCGGCCTCAGTCGCTTTGTAACCCGATGAGAGGCCGAGGACCCGAAAGCAGTTGCCATCTACTCTCTATACTCATTTTTAATATAATATAAATTTCTCATTTTATAAAGAAATAAAATAAAAAAAACTCTAAAATTCTCTATATCTCTAAAGCATGAAGTGGGCTATGCATGCTAGAAATGAAAGCTCAATACTAGTTTTGAATAACTACTTTAACCTTCCTTCATCCAAATATGCAAACTTTAAAGTGATTTTGAGCTTAAATGGCTTACAAATAAAAAAAATCTACCATAAAAAAGCCACATATATCTAGTCCACAAAATGAAATAAGCTACTGATGAAACATGAGAGTATAAAATTGGTAACCTTTAGAACCGAAGAATCGATGGAGGAATGGAAGAAATCTTGTGATCACCGGTGATGAGGAAGAAGAGAGACCGGCGATGAAGCAAGAACACTGAGCTCGAAGTGGCGCGGGCTCGGGGAGGAACAAGGGGTATATAGGAGGGGAATTGTAGTCCCGGTTGTATACAGAAACTAGGATTAATGTCCCTTTCTAGTCCCGGACGGAGCCTCCAGCCGGGAGTAGACTTTTATTCCTGGTTGGAGGTACAAACCGGGAGTAAAAGTGAACCTTTAGTCCCGGTTGGTAGCTCCAACTGGGACTAAAGGTCCCCTACAGCAAAAGCCTACCGCAGTAGCCATTGGGCAGGGACCTTTAGTCCCGGTTGGAGCTACAAACCGGGACTAAAGGTCTGTCTACTCCTAGGCGCGAAAAATACCGGGACTAAAGCTAAATTTTGAGGTGGGATCAAAGGTCGTTCCTCTACTAGTGGTATAAGATAATACTATATATGATAATAGTCATCTATATCCAACCTAAATGGATGGCTCATGTTGACAACAAAAAAGTCAGAGGAGCTTAAATTTGTATGAGTGGTTGAGATATGCCTGTATAACCTGCGAGGCTCCGTGGTCTTGGAAGTTAGGCGTTGAAACTTCCGATGTGGGAGTTGGGCATTGGAACTACCAACGTTTGTTGGAACTTCCTACCTTGTCCGAATTTAGTTGTTTTCAGATCTGATCTGAACTCCTCCGATCTTGTGGGAAACTTAAAATTGCGTCTTGGAAAGGTTTTCTACTAGGATAAGGCCACGCGCTCTCTATATATATTGGAGGATCATGACTGATTGAGGTATCCAATATACAATCGATCTTTTATCAATTTATCTTTACTTTTACCTCCAAACCCTATCTCTTCCATGTGTAGGTGAAACTTTTTCATTTGAAATCTTTAGGGACAATATTCAGTATAAGATTACAAAATGTTGATACAAAAGATACCTATTCTATATAATGAATAATGTGTTCGTAATCCAATGTTATATGTGTTGACGGTCTTGGCTTGAACAGAGGCGAGCATGGCGGGCATCTAAATATGTCCACCTTTGTTAATCGATTTGACAGTGACCATTTGGCGAGGACGGCTGTATTGCCCGCCTTTGAAAATAGATTTTGACAGCCTCTGAAGTGACCATTTGCTAGAAGCGGTTGCACTACTCACCTATGAAAATGGATTTTGATCACCTCTGGAAGTCCCTTTTACAGTAGTGTTGCACCTGCACCGACATCATTTTCGTGTGGTGTGAAGCCCCTGCACAATGCCTCGCCTGTGCCCGACAGCTTCCTAATGCCGACATTATTGCGTTTGTGTCCTGCATGGATGAGAAAAAGGGACAATCCCATCCTCCTCTTTTTATGGATGGATGGGGGCATCCAGTATCTGGAGGGAATGTTCTCATATGATCGTATCTCTCATGTCCCTCAATCAAACATCTTCAAATATAGAATCGAGCTATCCCATCTTCTTTGGTTGCTCAAACCAAATATGTTCCCAATAAAACATTTTTCAAAGGGGAATCGAGCTATCTCATCTCCCAACCAAACACATGGTACACACATATATTTACCAATAACATATACATGTACACCATTTTAACTTGCGTAATTTTCTTTTGAGTACATACTAGGGTGCTCACTCTATGTAGTACTCCATTCATTTTAGATAAAGGGAGTCACTCCATTTCATTTCACTACTAGAAATACCCCCTATAGTGACGCTTTATTTATATATTAGACACATTTTATTTCGTCTCTACAAGATTGTAGACACGTTTTTATAAAGCGTGTTAGAAGCGTCTTCGCATGGACCGTGTCAGGATTTGTAGAGACGAGTTCTCTAAGCGTGTCAAGGTGATAAAGAGACGTTTTGTAGAGACATTGGTTGTATGCCTATGAATATTGATACACTTTTATAGATACATTTATATAACGTGTCTACTTGTGTAGTTACGTTATATAGCAACACTTTATTATGTGCTAAGAAATGTAGAGACGTTCTCATAGATACATTTATATTATGTGTGTACTAATGTAGTGACGTTGTGTAACGATGTTGTATTGCGTGTTGAAAAGTGTAGAGACGTTCGCATAGATACATTTATATAATGTGTGTACAAATATAGTGACGTTTTATAATGACGTCGTATTGTGTATTAAAATATAGAGATGTTTGAGTAGATACATTTATATTACGTATCTAACAATATAGATACATTGTCTTGTAACATCATTTTGCGTTTCAAGAAAATATAGAGACAATTTTATACACATTTATATTTCATGTCTACTGCTATAGAAACGTTATATAGTAACATTTTATAACGTCATATAGAAATATAGATATTTATGCATCTATATAATGTGCCTATTAATATAGACATATTTATAGTAACACATTCTTACTCACGAAATAAAGAGACTTTTACAAATTTGTACACAAATGAATTTAGATAATGGGAAAGTGAATCATGAAGGCATTGCTTGAAAAATCCATTGTCTTTACAAAAACAAGATGATGATTAATTGTTCATTAGAGCGCACTCTCAAAGACAAACCATGTTCATAAAGAAGCATAGGAAAGGTGGCAATTATCATACAAATATCTATATTTCTCGCTAACATCTAATGTCTATCTTGATCACTCCGAAACTTGTAGCTTGTCTTTCCATCCACATCAAGTTACATGTTCCCATCATGCTGCAAAATAAGAGGAGATTGAGTTGACATACATGAACTGTAATCAAACGAATATAGCAAGGACGGTCACATAATCGTAACAACAATTTCAAATCCAATGTTAATTATTAGGAGCAAAGAAATATACCATTACTAACTACACTTTGTTGGTGTTGTATCTCCCATCCTTTTTATTATGAGCAGCGTCCCATAATTCTATCCTATGAACCTTTCCTTTCCTTCGATCTTCCTGCACAAGATATTAAATTCGAGGATCCCAACACCTCTCTGACATGATCATTGAATTTGGCAGATAATAACATAGTTAGAATATATATCACTATCTCTTTCTTCAGTCTAGCATGGCTTTTCCTCCCTGTTGGGTGTGTATTCTTCTATTCTTTTGCTCACCGAGAGTTTGTTACACACCACCCAAATAACTGTGAGCCGTTCATTCGTTTCGATCGGACGGTTACAATCATCTATATTACCTCCTAGGAGGTAATATATTTATTGAATTTTCCATTTTATAAAAAATCTAAATAAGGAATATTTTAGATATAAAAAATCTTGTCTAGGTTTGATTGATGCATGTGTGATTTGAGACATAAAAAAATCTTGCATACGTGTCCAATGAGGCAATGAACATGTGAGTACCTGCTGAGCCCAACATACGTGTAATTTATGTGCATAAATGCCCAACGTATATGTCCAAAGTACAAGAAATTTTACGTGCATACCAAACTTTACATAGTCACTCAGCTATATAGTTTATTAGAAAGCTACTCGATTATGTAATATAGTTTTAATCGAGTTTGTATTTTGTAACATATTTTTTAGATCGCTAAAATTCATGAATCAATTAATATATATGTTGGTTATTGATTTCTTTCATACATGTATCTTATTTTATAACTGAATATGAAATGTATTTTTCATGCAAAGGGGCAAAGGGAACGATGCCCACAGAAAAGGAAGGGACCGTGTGCCCTTGCTTGCCTCCCGTAATGAGATGATTTAACAATGTTTCCTTTTTCTTATCTTAGATTAATTAATTTATTAATTCAAAAACTCTAGAAAATCAATGTCTGAGATTCGTTTGAGGTATTACCTCCTAGGAAGTAAAATTTGTACCGTAGCATTGCCCTTTCTGTAAATATAGAAAGCACAAATGTTACATAACTTTTCAAATTTCCTGTAAATGTTAGATAAAAAAGATATCACCTAATGTGTTTTCTTGTCACCAAAAGCTAACAAGAGATCTCCACTGATGTTAATTAATAGTTCATGGTCTACCTTGTATAATTTGATCTAGAGATCTCTGTTCTTGGTCTACATGCCATGATTTAAACTGCAAAGGAAAATTAACAGTTCCGTATAAATTAAAGAGTAAGCTGTCAGGATCAGCAGCAGACTACAGAGTAATTAATGTGTTAGATTTCAGAAAATGCATTATATAAAAATTCTCAGTCTTAGCCTTGATCGAAGTTGACCTCAAGGCAGACAAATTCTGCTGGTATTCGTACCTTTTTTTTGTATTTGTAAAATTCAGAATTTTTGTGACAAAATTCTCAATCTTAGCCTTGATCGAAGTTGACCTCAAGGCAGACCAAATTCTGCCGGTATTCATACCAGAACAGCAGAATCGGAACGAGGGAGTCAGGGAGGGCCGGACGGGGCCTGGAGTCACCGTTGCCCGTCGGAGCCTTGGAGCTCGGCCGCTCGGAGCTGGAGGGGCCCTGGGGGCTTCGTCGCTGCTCGCCGTCGACCTCTCCACCAGGCCCCACGCGCGTGCTTGTGCTCATGTTGGTGGGATGGGGCTGGCAGCACGGCAACCTCGGCGGTGGCACCCGCTCCTCTCATGTGGTGCCGCAGGATATGCCAGGTGGGCCATGGCGTACCCTGTGGGGTATAGCGTTCAATTGAAACTCACTTATTATTGTACGTTAATAAAAGAATGTATTTGCACTTGTATAAAAAAACAGCTCACAAAAACAGCTAATAATAACTCCTTGGCACTTAACTGTGATGACACCATTACGATTCCCTATGCCCTTGTTATATTGACTATATTTTTATATATTTTTTATCCCTACACATTAACCATGATATTTTTTTTTATTTTTCCTATATTTTTATCGCCTACAGATTAACTATGTTATTGCGCTCACTGTACAAATTAAGTACTGTACTCGCTCGGTGGTACATGATCTACTTGAGGTGGTTATATATGGTGTCCCCTTTTTTTAATTTTAGCCAAAAAAGGCCATTTAACTACCATACTTGTGCATTAGTTACTTTTTATCCTATATAAACTTTTTATCCTGTATATTATATACTAGTATTTTTGTCTTGTCGGTGGTTCAAGATTGTGGATTTGAATAATATAGTAGCCCGTGGTCAGAACATTATATATAGAATGTTGTATATTACAACTATTTTTTTTGTGTTCTTTTTAATGTTATAAATATTCTATAGTATTTTTTGTGTTCTTTTCATGATATTATATTATTATATACTATAGTGGCCAAGAGTGCAAGCATGCCCGAAAGATACTTGATGTAGAATGTT
This sequence comes from Miscanthus floridulus, assembly GCF_019320115.1. NCBI lineage: Eukaryota > Viridiplantae > Streptophyta > Magnoliopsida > Poales > Poaceae > Miscanthus > Miscanthus floridulus. Next base: position 116,394,907 of record NC_089587.1, on the reverse strand, counting down.
AAGAAAAATATTTTCAAATTTTAAAACTTATTTTTTGTGGCGATGTAAATCATTAGTACAAATGTTTAGTAACTACATATTTGGAGAAAAAATGTGTATGAGAGGACTTAGATATGTAATGGATGTTAATAAATTTTTTACAATGTCTCTACATGCTACTGATGGATGACGAAGGCACATTTAATTTCGTTTCACTTTGAGATGTTTTCAATATCATATCAAGAAGCATGTTTATGTGACTATGTACGAAAATTGATACGCTTTGAAACGTGCATAGATTATACTAACGGTTTAAAGCGTGTCTAACTTCGTGTTATTTTGAGACGACTTTAGTATTGCATCAAAAAACATCTTTAATTGTCTATGGACTGTTCTATGATACACTTTGTAATGTGTCTAGAAGCTATTGACAATTAAAAGTGTGTCTACTACCGTGTCACTTTGAGACGCTTACAATACCATGATAAAAAGTGTCTTTAGATGCCTTTTAACACTAAAAACGTGTCTAATATCGTGTTATGTTAACACGTTCATAAAATTATGTTAAAAACATCTTTACATGACTATGTAGAGACACTTTTAGTGTGCGTTACCATAAAAGCGTGCCTAGAGCGACTTTTTCTTGTAGTGTTTTTAGACACGGACACATGTATATATATATATATATATATATATATATATATATATATATATATATATATATATATACACACACACACACACTGTAGCTGGTTACAAAATAACTTATTCTGTAGCCACTCTGAGTTACGATAATTACTATATTAATTTACGAGATTATAGTAACTCCTTACTAAATGGTTTACTATAACGTTATGGTAAATATCCCCATGTGTTATAGTAACCCAACTATCGTAAATATGTATTGACATTATCGTAAATTAGTATATAAAATTATCGTAAATAGAGGTGGCTACAGAATATCTTATTTTATAGCTGGCTACTGAATATACTCTCCTTATATATATATATATTCAAACTCTATGTTTTTTGACTTGCAACTAGATTAAGATATTTTAAATTTGTAGGACACCTATATGGGATGTGTTTAGTTTTATGACCTTGGGAGGCCAAAACAAAATTTTGCTGGCCCATAAGAACTGGCCGCGCATTGCTTCTTTGTAAATTTTGCCAGCCAAAAGAAAACTAAGTTTATTTAAATATACGTGCTCAGTTCCAAATTGTACTTTATTTTAGTTTTGTCCTAAATCAACTATCTTTGATCAAGTGTATAGAAAAATACACCAACATCTATAACATTAAATTTGTTTCATTAAATTTCATAAAATGTGTCTTGGTACCGTGTAAATGTTAAATTGCTTGACCCACAACCAGTATATTGATTTACACTCATAGTCCTACTACTAAATATAAAAAAGTTGATACCACACTCCGTAGTACTCTAGCAACAGAGGACTCAAAAAACAAGCGGCTAATTTTCATCTATACTAAATAAAATGCAGGGGGTGATCCACTGCAAATTCCTTTTGACATATTATCTTTTGTCAGAGTTCTTAATTCTATGTGGAATCTTAGCTTTCCAGTGAAGATCAAATGGCCTGCATGAATCGGAGTTGGTTAAAAAAATCATAAATAGATTTAATAGAGAAAATTTGTATGTGGTCCATCTCCATGAAACATAATTTTCCTCATTAAGTAAGTGCAAGGTACCGACCAAAATTTGGACCTAATTCCATTGCTTCCTCAATATATCTGGAAGCGACCTTCTAAAGTTAAGCTGTCCTTCATTTTCCCAATAATCTTTTACATTTATTTCATTATCATCACAAAGTTCAAAAGGGGACACATGGCAAACAAAGGTGTATCAGCGATCCATATTCTATAAATCCGTTCATAACAAGGTCTATCTAGTTTATGGACCGATAAACCTTGTTCTCTCAATATGGCACACACCTCCCGACTTTAGTTTAGATGTGATTGATCTCACCAACACTTATTTGAAGTACATTGAGTGTCTCTAGGAAAATTGCAGAACTATCTCCGTCCCAAAAAGAAGGTCAGTCATCTTAGGTTTGGAGTAAGTCAAACTTAAGAAAGTTTGACTAGGTACATTTGTATCTTCAAATAGGTTTACCATGAAATATGTGTTTCATTATTTATATATCGATACTTATCACCCATATAAGTATTAGTATATTTTTTTATATATTTGGTTAAAATGAGGCTGATTGACTCCTCAAGAATTAAGTATGACATTCTTTTTGGGACTGCGAAAGTATGTATTAATTTGGGCTCGTCTCCCAATGAAACCACCAAATGATTGCTATTTCAGAGTGGTCGTTGCCTTTGGGACCTGGTAGGAGTGGGCACATGGACAATGTACAAGTAGATGACGATGTTCTTTTGTGAGCCCCACCCACCATTGATGAAAAAAGAAAAAAATATCCTTTTTTTGTTGCATTATATCATCGATATCTACCACTGGCGGAGATTAGTTTATTTAGGCCAAACAACCCAAAAAAAGTTGCTTTGGAGTGTTTTTAAGTTAATATTGCTTCAATATTATTAACCTCCCTAAAGTTGCTTTGGAGTTTTTTTAAGTTAATATTGCTTAAATATTGTTAACCTCCCTATTTACCATTGATAGCCCCCCTTAAGAGCATCTCTATGACTCTCTAGAGTGCACACAAGATACAGATAAATTGCTGGAGAGTGGAAAGATATAGAAAACGAATTTTATACAAATGACTGTCCAAATTATGATTTAGAGGGTGAGCTTTAAAAAAACTTTGGGAGATGCTCTAACATCTCTCGTGCATCCTTGCAGTGGAGTAGAATTTACAACTCTGAATTACTTTTGGATAGAGACTGATATTTGTTTTTCCTGTTCTTGGACCCAAATCAGAATCTTCTGCAACAATTGTTTCTCTGTGTTGAACCCAAGTACCCTACTGTGTTGGATGGGAAGCTAGCTTTCCATTGTAAAGGAGACAACTGTGTGTAAACTGCAAAGTGATTTTGGTGGTCTCAACTCAAAATATCCATCGGTAGTGATTTTGGTGGTCTCAACTCAAAATATCCATTGGTAGCCGGGACTTGCTAAAATTCATTTAGCGACAGTTATTGCATATATTTTATGTAAAATTATAGATTTAGTTCATTGCAATTTATGTAGACATAATATGTAATTTTTGGATTCGTTCGTTGCAATTTATGTAGACATAATATGTAATTTTTGTATTCGAGAATAAAAAACCTGTTAAACAAAAATATAAACCTGATAAAATACGATATGGGTTGGCACAAAGACAAACAATAATTTATAATTATTTTTTTATAGTTATACAAGGATAAAAAATCAATATTTTACGATAAAAAACAATTGACAAATCACAAACAACCTGATGCTGAGCGGAGCGGCGGCGGCCAGTGTACACGCATCATCGCTTGAACGGACTATAATAATCAAGCACCCGATAGATAGGAATTGTGATAAAGATAACGATCGATGGCGACTTATATTGGTAAATAAATGTGAATTCGGATGGAGATCATCACGCCATGGCTCCGACGACCTTGTCCTTCTCTACTCCACAGTAGGCCTTGAGCGGATCGCTGAATTTGAGCCCTTCCTCCGAGTAGCGCCAATCGGAGAACTCCTCGTGGCGCAGCGGGTTGAACACCAGCGGGTGCTCCGCGTCGACGAGGTCCTCCAGCGCGCGCACCGCGACGCCGTCCTTCTGCCGGCGGGCGAACAGCACCGAGAACCGCTCGCGGTTGCTCGGCGTTCTCACGCGGTGGAGGCACGCCGGCACGCGCCCGTTTGTCACGACCTGCACACGCAACGGCGTGAGCAAGTGAGAGTCAATCGCGCAAGAGGAATGACAATGACTGACCATCAGAGGATGTGAGCAACTGAGAATCAATCGGATCGGATCGTGTCCGTACCCTGAACTGCTCGCCGGCGACGAAGGTGAAGGTGCCGGTTTCGGCAGGGACGGCGACCCAGCGCCCGTCCCCGACGTGCACCTCGAGGCCTTCCACCTCGTGCTGCACGATCGCGGTCACCACGATGCTGTCGTAGTGCCGCTGCAAGGACATGCTGCTCTCCGTGTCCGGTGGCACGCCGTAGTGCGACAACCGGACATTGTGGCCGAGCAAGCCAAAGTGGGCGCCGATGCTCTGCCCCCGGGCGCCGAGGCCCTCTAGGACCAGCGTCTCCACCATCTCCTCCAGCTTCATCATGTTCTTGGCGAACGACACAATCGTCTCACTGCACGTGGGCGCGTGGCCGGAGCCGGACATCATCGTCGGTCGGTTAGAGCAACCGAACATCAAAATTAAAGGTGGCCAAGGAAGGATGCATGTCTCACCAGAACTCCGGGTTCCCCTCCGGCCAGAGGATCTCGGCGAAGCCGCGGACGCTGGCGGCGTCGGTGGGCTCCCCGACGCGGAGGCTCTCCCAGGCCGTGCCGGGGAGCTGGCCGATGTAGCCTCTGAACTGCCCCTTGTTCGACACCATCCGCTGCTTGACCTCGAGAGGGATCGCGAAGAGCTCCGGCAGGGCACGGGAGAAGAGCGCCCGCCGGAGGTCCGTGCCGACCGCGTCGTGCGCGACCACGACGCAGCCGTGCGCCACCATGGACGCGGTCACCGCGGCGCGGGCGGCCTCCCACCCAGCGCCCCCGGGCACCACCCCGCGGAGGTCAACCTTGGCGATCTCCATCTCCATGGCTCGCGCCTCTGCGCCTCGGCCGGATCCTGCCTCTACTCGATCCGGCTTGTGTTTAAATCTTTGCTGTGCTTCACGGGAGGTTTAGTGGCTGCAGAAGTCAGCTGAGTACGTGCGGCTAGTTCGTCATGTGACGCCGCTAGCTGGCGCCATTTTTATATTCGGACGAGCAAATCGTGCTCGTCGTTTACCTTGGGGCAGGACAGAGAACTTCTTTAGAAAAAAAAAAATATTTGCGTCAACTCTTTCTCATCTTTTCTTCATTCAGAAGATGCAAACGGCAGTAACAGTAAGGAAACAAGTTTGTCACGTTTTAGAACTGAAGATATACCCCCGCGCGCTGCTGTGGGATTCTCTTAAAAACTATTACATATACGAGTTAAATCATCTATATATTTTTATGTCCATTGTTATCAAAATTGGTTGTATTAGGAGGTTGGAAGTTAATCGGATGACGTGGCTAGTAGTGGGAGATGATGTGCATAGTTAGTAGAAGATGATGTGCAGTAGCGGATGCAGGATGAGAACAAAGTGGGGGCTAAATAATAAAGATTTATGGCTATAGCTAGAGATTAATGGTAATTTGAGGCTAAATAATCGTGATCTAATGAAGAAATCAGGCTCACTCTGGGGCTGTAGCTCCAGTAGCCCCCCCTTTGGATCCGCTCTTGATGATGTGGATGAGTTGCATATTATGATAGAATTTTTAGTGGGGATTACCTTGTCATGAAGACTCTAGAAACAGAAAAAGACAGATGATTTAACTCGTATATGCAACAGTTAAGATGACGTGGATGAGATATGGATCGGTGCACGACACTCCAGAAGCAGAAAAAGACTGGTGCAATGGCCATCTGAGCTGAGATTTCTTGTCTTGGAGACTTTATCAAATCAAATTGTATTCTGCGCTAGTTGCAACCAGGTTGACAAAGTGCTGAACTGATCACACTTGGCGAAGATTACCAAATTTGTTGTGATAGGTCATATAATCAAGAATACTTATAGTGTTGAATTAATATAATGGTTGTCACCTTTCTCTTAAAAAATAAACATATTGTACTTTATACCAATGCTTACATACACAAGATTATCTCTATATAAACGGAAGCACCAAGTAGTCCATAATGCGGTTCTGTTTGGAACCACTCGTCTAAAGATCGATTTTTAAAGTGCGTGTGGATAGAAGAAACATTTCAGTTTCTGGTGAGAACCTAGAGAATAACCTCCAAAAGGTGTTTCCAGCAAGTGATTCAGAACGGAAATTTTTAACCCGTTTTTACGTATGCACGCAAAATGGTGGCCAGTTTTGCACATATTCTCACCTCGTCGCTTGCTACTTCTCTTTATTCTTTTTTTCAGTTAATCCTTTGTAATGCAACAAATTAAAATAGGTTATACTTGATTAGTTCTTTATCCAAAAAAACGTGTAGACCTTTTAAGCATATTTTTTATTTATACGATTCTTTTGAAAAAAAAAGATTTTCTTATGAATTAGAATCTGGTCTGCTAGCCAAACAGTTTCATAAAGCGATTCTGATTCATCGTTCGAAACATTATTTGAGAGAATCTGAATCCGAAATGTTTCTGCGAGAATCAGGAGCTCTACCATGGATATGCAGTATGGAAAATCCGGGTATTTGGTAATCCTTATTATTGCTCATAAATTCTGTCATGATTGTAAAATAACTAGTTGTTCGAAGCCAAATTGGCATCCCATGCCAAATACATGCACCAAACGGTCCAATGATAGTTTGAGCCCGAGTTGGATTCAATTTCTATGTTCGATATGGATCTATTTTGAGTTTATTTTGTGATGATCGCCGGAATAGACTTTCCACCCTATATAAATATAAAGGGCCACAACCAACTAAGAGTATCCAATCGATCAAAACAAAACCAATCTACTATTTTTCTTTTTCATGCCTTTTATCTCTTAACCCCACTTTTCCAACCTCATATGATGTTCTACAAGCATCTCAATGGTGTTTGTGGCGTTCTAGGTGTCCTTGCTGATTCTAGAATAACCCTAGATGCACCTCATTGATGGGCTCCTTTCTGGGAGGTGTAATTTGAGAGCACTGGATGGTCCAGCAGCTCTCACCTAACAGTCCGGTGTGCACGCTTTATCGATATGCAACCTGCTACGAGTTCCAACACTAAGTGGTGAATTGTTCGGTGTGTACAATTTCGTCACCATTAGACGGCCTGGTGCACACGTTTTCACTGAGGGTTCATCGATCTATGATCCACGCATTCTGACGACGTGGTGGATTGCTCGGTGTGCTCGTTTTTGTCATCACTAGAACGTTTGACCCGTTTTCATTGAGGGTTCCCTGATCTGCGATCCGCGCTATAACAACCCCAGCTCATTGGAAGCATGCAGTAATTGTATTGTTGGCCCATGGGGCATGTGTGGTTGTGGTTGATGTGTTTAGTACCACCTTCGAAGTTTAGTAGGGTGAGGGTCAACTTATAATCCTTGTCATTCTAAACGTATCACCTCTGGGTTTATCCTTTTACACTAAGTGAGGACAAAAGCGTAAGAGATGTGCTACGTGTATGTACGTCCGTTCCATGTGAGGAGTTGGGCTATAGTATTCAGAGCATCAACCCTTGCTACATGTACTGGGCATATGTGGTGAGCTATTGAGGGCGTCAGCCATTAATGGGGGGGGGGGGGGGGGGGGGGGGGTGTTGTGAATGTGTGACACCCCTGCCCATTAGAAGTCTATAATAGTCACCTTGGAAGTTTAAGAGGTGAGGCCCGTTCTATTGAGGAGCTAGGCCATATAAGCAGGTTTTGGATGCGAGGTGTTACACACGCGTTCTAGCATTGTGGTGGGTGGTCATTTTTTGCGATAAAATACCTTTTGGTGACTCTGCAGGGGACAAAGGTGTTTTAGATTTGATGGCCAAAATCATCTCAAGCAATATATTGTCCCATGAAAAAATTACCTGAAAAAACTAGAGGAGTACACGTAAGAATTTATGCAAGCAACCTAGAGATTATATCTGTCCTGTTTTCATGAAATTGAGCAAATCATCTTTCATGTAAAGGAGTGGTAGAAACCTAGCAGAATTGAGATGTAAAGAGAGATGCAGTCTTCAGATACTCTATGTGGTCCTTTATCCAATCCCGTCAATACTATGTTTAATGCATCAGATATGATAATTAGTAAAAAGGATAGTATAGATCTAGTTCCTAATATATCCAATATTCGGCCATTGAAAATAGTAATTCTAAATCAGCAAATGAGCCGACTATTGCTAATAATGCCAAACTACTTACCGTTGAACCCTGTGAAAATATGCCAGCTAATGATGTTGTTGGCCAAGATAGCGAAATCGTAATTCGGTCATCTCAAGCCTAATTTAATGAAATCAAATCCACATGTGTTAGTAAAGATGAACCAGAGCCTTCTGAAGAGAAAATAGATCCTACACCTTCTACTTCCATACTCGGGGGAGGTGGCAACCACTAGTGCAGGATTGAGCATCAGTCCTAGTTGGGAAACCCCTTTAGTCCCGGTTTCCCAACCGGGATTGCGAATACGGAACTAAAGGTTCCCCCTGAAAGTGGACCTTTAGTCCTGGTTGCTGGCATGTTTAGTCCGGGTTGGTGTTTCCTACCGGTACTAAAGATGCATTTTTTCCTTTTCTTTCTTTTTTCTTTTATGGTTTCTTTTCAATTCAGTTCTTTTTTGTTTCAATTAGCTTTTCGTATACGAATTCTACATTGCTAATATGCGTCTATACGTATAATATTCCGTTCGAGCATTATACATAAACAATACACTAAAATGTATGAAACTATATATATTCAACTATTTCAAAAGCTTGCACATGCATGGAATATGTACATAAAGTAACAAAAGGCTTGTACTCATGTCCTTGGGAATTCATTCAATCCTAATCTTCATCATGGCTAGGAGATGTTCTTCTTTCGTCATAGTGGTACGCGTTGCTAGGATTTATGACCTGTTCCATAAGAAATCCTGCTAATGCCTTTTGAATTGCTTTGATTTGTTCACTTCATATGACCCTTTGCTTCGACCATTCACGCTTCAATTTGAATGAAAAAGGAAAAGTATGAATATATATGATTATATATATCAACACAATTGTAATAAATAAATTTTGTATATTTTTTTATACTTCGAGGATCTCTTCACTTGTTTTCATCGAGTACCGCATGAGGAACTCGCAAACGTAGTATCCACATAAGTTGTTCCCTGGTTCCCGCTGCAGACACCACTTTACGAGAAAAAGATTCATCGTCAACCAATGAAGCATGGTAATAATGAATTGAACTAAATAAAGATGTGGTGACCTAGCTAGTACTTACTGGGTATTTGACTATATCCAGAGGCATGTTCCAATCACCACGGTGTTTCTTAGTGAACGTAGTCCAAGCACTGCCCAAGAAAATAAATAAATAGAGTCATTCCTAATGATATCAATAAAATGGCTTTAGAGAGTATATAGTGTGTGAGACTGAAATTACCTTTGGAGAATATCTATCATTTCTTGGTAATCTTCTTGGAGTTTTCTCAGTGAGTCAAAGATTTTTATACAACTGTTGGGCATATCGATGACCACCGGTAACCAGTGAAAGTTGTATGTTTATACACAGGCATAACTCATTAATTAAAGTCAACATGGAGTAAGCAAAAAAATATATATGCACAAGACATTAACACTCACTTGAAGTTGTAAGGGACGAATATCATTGTCTTGTCATGTTGGTTATCTAAGAACCTCAACATATTCTTCTCCGCTTGAGGTCGCCATTTAGCATATGGAGTAATTTTGTCCTTGAATGTGCAATACGGATCCATATTACACAACATGCATGATTAGTAGTTAATTAAGATCCAAAATATCCATCACTCAACATGATTAATTAATATCCGATACCACACAGTTATTTCACTCACAAACATTAATTTATTAAAGCCTTGATACAATGTAGACAATCCCAAATAGCACTAAATAAACTAAACCTACAATGCACTTCAGCAGAATAAGGATTTTATGACCAATTTCAACTAAAACAGACATATCATTCTCATACACAGGTGCACTCTCATTAGCCACCTCAGCCGCCTTTGTAAGAGATTTTTGGACGTGCACAACAAACTCTTCCTCTCAGTACCAACCGTTACATGATCCAGTGCCATCCCACTGAAATTACAACACCAAATCAAGAATTTTAATCAAAATCATCACAAAAATGGCTATAAAACCATAAAAACATGACAAAAAAATAACTCACATTGCGATCCGGACACGTATAGAAGATGCGTCCCTGGTTGGGACCCTTCTTGTTCACCCTGTACTCCAACACTGTCTTCTGCCCACACTTGCCGCACGCAATGAGAGGGAGGTCCAGCCCTAGTCGCTTAGGAACCCCATGCGAGGTCGAGGACCCAGAAGCAGTTGCCATTACTACACAAATGATTTTAGGAGGCAGTGCCCAAACATTAACGGAGGCAGGCACAAAATCCAACCGCCTCCTAAAAATGCCGGGCTATTAACAGAGGTGGTCATTTTTATTTTACGAGGCGGTCACATTTGCCCACCTCGTAAAATCAATTTACGGAGGTGGTAAAAAAAATAACCACCTCCTAAAATCATTTTACTGAGGCAGATGCCTTAAGACAACCGCCTCCAAAAATCCTCAATTTTTGGAGGCGATCGCCTTAGAGTCTCCGCCTCCGTAAATCCAGTTTTGGAGGCGGGCACACTATAAGGCGCGCCTCCTAAAGTCCTGGCCCAGCACCGAGCCCAGCAAAGCCCATATTACTGGGCTAATATATAAGTGCGGCTTAGGGTTTCATTTTCATTTCTCTCCAACACTCCATGTCCTCTCTTCTCCCTTCCCGAGCACACGGCTTTCCTCTCCCCGAGCGCACGGCACACGGTCCTCCTCTCTCGAGCGCACGGCTCTCCTCTCCTGAGCGCACGCCCTACCCCCTCCCTCTCCCAGTGCCTACCCCCTCCCTTTCCCGGCGTGGAGGCACTCCCCCTCCCTCTCCCTGCGCGGTGGTGCTCCTCCCTCCCTCTCCCCGTGTGTCGGTGTTTTGAGTTACCGACTAGTAAATTTTTAGTATTGCGTGTCTAGCTCAGATGGTGTGCTCAGAGGACACGAGGTTTATACTGGTTCGGACAGAAAGTCCCTACGTCCAGTTCATCACTGCTGCTTGTGTTACTCGCACTCAAAGTTTGTAGTTGGGGTTACAAATGGGCAAGAGAGGGATAGGTCCCAAGTCTCTGATGTGCGTGTGATGCTAAGGCATGTAAGGTGTGTGCGTACAGCCGTATAGAGTCATCTATAGCCGTGTTTTTTGCCTCCTTCATGGGGTGTCCTGCTTCCCCTTTTATTGTCCAAGGTGATGAGCAGATTATAGAGAAGAAGAGAGAGAGAGATAGAGGGGAAAAGTCAAGGAGAAGAAGGCCTCTAGGATCGCCAGGCCTTTCTTCCCCTTGATGTGGGTCCCACCGGTACTATAGATGGTGACAAGGATGGCTCCACGCTAGGCGCCTGATCATCGCTGATGGCACGCCCTGGCGTTGTGAAAGGTCCTAATATGGCTAGAGGGGGGGGGGGTGAATAGCCTATTTAAAAATCTATAAATCAACTAGAGCAATTTGATTAGTATGACAAAAAACGAAATGCAAACTTGCTCTAGCTCTACAAAGGTTGCAAGCCACCTATCCAACAATTCTAGTTGCAATAATTACTAGACACACAACTTGCTATGTTACTACTCACTAAGAGCTCTCAATCTTTCTACTCTAAAGAGCTCCACTAGATGAATTTAAATAACAAAGCAAGCTCTCAATTCTAATTACACTAAAGTGCTTGCCACAACTAGTTCGCAAGAATATAAATGAGTGAGTAGGGTGATTATACCGCCGTGTAGAGGAGTGAATCAATCACAAGATGAATATTAAGTCAATCACCGGGAGAATACTGAATGGCAAGAGACAACCAATTTTCTTCCGAGGTTCACGTGCTTGCCAACACGCTATGTCCCTGTTGTGTCGACCAACACATGGTGGTTCGGCAGCTAAGAGGTGTTGCATAGACCTCGTCCACATGATTGGACACCACAAGAACCTACCCACAAGTGAGGTAACTCAATGACACGAGCAATTTACTAGAGTTACCTTTCGGCGCTCCACCGGGGAAGGTACAAATCCCCTCACAATCACCGGAGATGGCCACGAACAATCACCAACTCGTGCCAATCCTCCACCGCTGCACCAAGCCATCTAGGTGGTGGCAACCACCAAGAGCAACAAGCGAATCCCATAGCAAAACATGAATACCAAGTGCCTCTAGATGCAATCACTCAAGCAATGCACTTGGATTCTCTCCTAATCTCATAAAGATGTTGAATCAATGATGGAGATGAGTGGGAGGACTTTGGCTAAGCTCACAAGGTTGCTATGTCAATGCAAATGGCCAAGAGAGTGAGCTTGAGCCGGTCAAGGGGCTTAAATAGAAGCCCCCCCCCCGAAATAGAGCCATTGTACCCCTTCACTAGGCACTGCTCGGGGTGACCAGACGCTCTGGTCATATTGACCGGATGCTGGACCTCAGCATCTGGTCGCCCGATCACAGCCACGTGTCCCTCTGCATTTAACCTGAACCGCCTGATCTCTATGGTCGAGACACGATCGGAAGCTGCAGTAAAAGTGACCGGACGCTGAACCCTCAGACTTCGGTCGTTTCCAGTAAGCTTCCTGAGGCGACATTTGTTGACCGGCCGCATTCGGTCACCATGACTAGACACAGCTAGTGTCCGGTCAGTTACCCTAACCACTGTGCTGCCACGTCAGCTCGAACCGGACGTAGCCTTCCAGCGTCTGGTCAGTCCGAGACCCAGCATCCGATCGTTTGACAGACGCCAGCGTATTTGCTGTCACAACTGACCGGACGCGCCGGTCCCTCTAAGACCAGCGTCCGGTCACCTTGTGAACATCATGACTAACTTCTTTTTACTTCCAACATCTTCACCCTTGCTCAAATGTGCCAACCACCAAGTGTATCACCTCGTGCACATGTGTTAGCATATTTTCACAAATGTTTTCAAGGATGTTAGTATTCCACTAGATCCTAAATGCATATGCAATGAGTTAGAGCATCTAGTGGCACTTTGATAACCGTATTTCAATACGAGTTTCACTCCTCTTAATAGTACGGCTATCGATCCTAAATGTGATCACACTCACTAAGTGTCTTGATCACTAAAATAAAATGACTCCTATTATTTATACCTTTGCCTTGAGCCTTTTGTTTTTCTCTTTCTTCTTTTCCAAGTTTAAGCATTTGATCATCACCATGCCATCACCATTGTCATGATCTTCACCATTTCTTTATCACTTGGACTAGTGCTACCTATCTCATAATCACCTTGATAAACTAGGTTAGCACTTAGGGTTTCATCAATTAACCAAAACCAAACTAGAGCTTTCAATCTCTCCCTTTTTGGTAATTGATGACAACCCTTACACAAAGATATGAATTTAAAATTAATTGAATCCATGTTGCTTGTCCAAACATATTTACCATGTGTAAAGGATTATGGACAAGTTTCATGAATTCTAAATGGTAGCAATTGCTCCCCCTACATATGTGCTAAGAGTTTAGATTGTAGCTTGCACATATGCTTAGATAAGAAATATAGGAGACAATGTCTACCAAATGATGCTAAGGTATAAGAGATGGACCTTTGAAGCGTGATACCAATCGGAGTGCACCAATATACCATCCTTAGCACCATTAGTAACTAGACATACATAAAAAACTAGAATACCCCATGAGATCAACATTACATGCAAGGGTCTAGTTTTCATAAGATGAATCATAAGTCTAGTTACTTAACCTATGCATGCTAGTTTTTTATTTCGTCATTCAAACCTATAACTAGCATACAAGCATGGATATTGAAATTTAAGACTTGTTCCATGCAAGCAAATATATGAAATGTACATTCAAATGCAACATACAAGTTTATGAGCTTGCTCCCCCTACTTGTGTGCAATATTTTGATCCCCATAAAATGTCATTTATTCCATTTGTTTGCTCCTATCTTACTATCTTTGTGAATTTGTCTCCCCCTTTGTCAACAATTAGCACAAAAGGTGAGCTCAAGTTATAGATAGGTTGGGGTGAAACCATGTGAAATGAGAATCATTTTCCTAATTTGGTTCAATCTAGATTACTTGTAAAAGATATTTAACTCGGTTTGATCCAAGGACAAGCTTCTTCACATCTCCAAATAAGGGTTATCTTGTACCATGTTGAGTTAAACACTTATACCTTATTTTCTAGATCAAACACTAGGTTTACAAGCCCACAAACACGTCATAGGCTACCACTAGATCATTCCAATCATACAAGCAATAGTGGTACCATACAAGTATCAAATTTATTTGATTTTCATGAATGTGCCATTTTAAATGCAAAAAATGTCTAGATGCACTAAACATGTCCTTAGCAAGGATGTATGCCATGCCAATCAACTTTTACCTTAAATTGCTCGAAGGAGAGGCATGTCATATAATGGGGGGGGGTGCATCAACACATATTGGAGAAGTCAAGTATGTTCAATTCATTCCTTAGCTTGCAAAACCTCTTTTCATCAAGTGGCTTGGTGAAGATATCGGCAAGTTGATCTTTGGTGCCCACACTCTCAATGCAAATGTCCCCTTTTTGTTGGTGATCTCTTATGAAATGATGGCGGACATCAATATGCTTTGTTCTTGAATGTTGAACCGGGTTGTTGGTGAGCTTTACGGCACTTTCATTGTCACATAGCAATGGCACTTGCCTGAATTTTATTCCAAAATCACTCAAAGTAGCCTTCATCCAAAGTAATTGAGCACAACAACTACCGATCAAAATGTACTCCGCTTCGATGGTTGAAAGTGCTACACTATTTTGCTTCTTTGATGACCAAGACACAAGTGATCTTCCCAATAGTTGCTGTCACAGAACTGTCCAATTTATAAGAGCACAAGTACAAAAACAATCGCCGAAACGATCAAATTCTCGAACTTGAGCCCATATAAACCCGGTAGTCAACCGAAATCTCGAAGGATTTCAAACCAACTTGCATACAACCAAGATCACAGTAATTCAACATAACATATTGTACGTTACAACATTTCACAGACGTTCACAAATAGATTACATCATCACAGAGTCATTGTTATTACAAAACAAGTCTTGTAAAACATGCGGAAGCAAATAGTTTAACTCACACACCGAGTTCAAATACACATACTGGTTTGCTGATCACAGCCCACAAAAGCATTCAGATAAGAGAACGGAGATCATGCCCAAGATCTAGTCTTCATCACCCGCCGGGTGGAGACAATACTTACAGAATCCCTAATATAGAAGGTCATCTGCAACAAGAGGGAATAAACTCTGAGTACGGGAATGTACTCAGCTAGACTTACCCGTCGAAAACCAAACAAATGACACCAATGATTATGCATAGCTAAATATAGTGGATCTGGCTGACACCTTCTTTTTGCAGAAAAGCACAAGTAATAATGATCAACTCTTAACCTGAACTAGCAGTGACTTTTAGCCATTAACCTGTCAACTATATTAGCACCTGTACTAAGCAATCATTTTATTCGGGTGCAAACATTAATAACCATATCAGGTATTCATTGTGGCAACCTTATCATCATCATCTATTTAACCATATCATTAAATTAATTGAATCTACGTTGCCGCTGCTCAGTCAAGTTCTCACTATCCGGGAGAGACGGCGATTCGAATCGATTCCTATCCAACTGGAGGGGTATTCCTAAACACAAACCCTGCTTCCCCCGTCAGGGTCGCAAACAAGTCACCTTTGGTACGATTCAGGAGTCGCGAGTCCGAACAGATCGACATTCTCAAAGAACCACTCTGTCAAGGTTGTTCGGGACTCTAACCCGCCTTGGACTTATGCCAATGGCTCTCTGCATATCCTTACTACCTCCAGAATGCCGCCATTGCTCGCGTCCCCGGCCTGAGTCGAGCTACTAGGCTTCGCGGTCGGAACGACTTATCCAACCAGCTAAGTGTTAGGCTGCGTTCAACATGACATGAGGACGTACAGCGTATCAGTCCTTAAATGACTCAGACGAAGTCACTATGTTCAAACCTACACAAGACCCCGCCCGGTCTTAATTCATTATTCACATGGTTCTTTTCCACGATAGCAAATATAGCCAACCATGATCCACCTCATCCTAAAGCTCGCAGGTGACAGGAAATCACCTGACTTCTACCGCACTAAGCATGGCTAAACATTTAACCCGTTCCTGAACTTACATAGGATTCCAGTGCGATATCTGGACAAGGAAGGATATATAATGCAGCAATTGGTACCACCCAATTCCTATACTTAATGCATCATCAATAATAAAAGATACTCAATGTATTTGTAAAAACATGGGAGGCTTAATATGCTCCGGGGCTTGCCTTTCAGGAACGAGGAAGGCTGGTGGTCAGGGCACTCGGGCAAATCCTCCGCGGTGACTGCTTCGTCGGCTTCCTGCACCTCGGGTTCCTCCTCCTGGTTGGCTCCCTCGAACTCTAGCAACGTCACTCCCTCTGGCACACCTATTGCATGAATGCGCAAGATAAATATCATGGATGCACATGAACAAATGTCAGGGATGCTCGGGAATGCGCATGTTCGCTGTAGTTTGCATATTCCAACTTAAGCCCTATTCAAATCACTTTACTCACCAAGTTTATACAACCTAATGTATAATTGCTCATCTTCAGTTAATGACCTAGCACCTGCACCTAAGCATATTCTCAAGTTAGGCTAACCCCTAACAATCAACGGAAACATCGCATCAAGCATACACTCAAGCATTTGTATTTCAGCAAAATGAAGACTATGTAGCGGTGTAGTAAACTAGCCATAACTAGAGATGTATAAATCCAAATGACTTGCAACAAGACAATCTGGAAAGCTTATGAAATTGTCTACAACTCATTTTTAGACATCAAAGCATGATTCAACACTTTACGAAGTCGAATTCATAAATCAACAGAACTCTGTCCTCACAAGGCAGAGAGTAAGTAAAACAGGAACCTAACTTTAAACCGCTGTAGTTTCTAAACTACTAGGCCAAATGCCCTCAAATTTTGACAGAAGCTAGATACATAAATTATCTACAACTTTTGTATTCATCCCATTCACAGCAAATCAAAATATCATGGGGAACTTCCCAAAGTCCCTAGATCTATCCAGAGGGACATAATGCAAACAAATAATTATTAACTTATGATATAAACACTTAATTGGACAAAACCAACTTTACTCACATATTACACATATCACAAGGACACCAGAAAGTAGGGTGTTCATCACCAAAACATTTCCTCTAATACCTTTCTTAATTTATTTAATTAATTAGAGGAAATAGTAAACATATACGGAAACTACCCCATTAATTCTACAAAAATTACAGTAGACACTACATGCCCTAAGTAGACTACCATAAAAATTTCACACCATTTGAGTAAGTATAACAACCTACACCAAAATGGTAAGGCAGAATGACTCTAAATGGCATAATTAGGAAACCTTAGTGAAAAGTGTCAACCAATAGATTTCATATTTTTCCTAGCATCCTTAAGGTACTAAGATACTACCTACCAAGTTTCATGGCCATAGGATCCCTAGAAGTTTTACAAAAATTCACACAAGTATCTACCAATGATAAAAGGAAAATCTATAACTCAAAAACTACACATGCAATGACTCCCAAATTTTAACCAGAGCTTTTGCTATACCAGACTAGCTTACCCACAAAATTTCATAATTTTTGGATCACAGAATCTCAAGATATGATTTAAACAATTTTGTATGCATTCAAAAACACATTTAAAGTTTCAATTTAATTCTTCCATAAAGTCTACTACAAGTGCTCATATTATATTTTTCTTAAATACTACCCTTCACTATGAGTCTAACAAAATTGGAATCCCAGTATTTGGATCTACACATTTGAAGATACAAAAATCTCAAATCAGCATTCAAAACTGCATTTTTGAACTAGCCCTATGAATACACAGCCACTGCCGTGTGGGACCCGGGTGTCAGCCGACCCCACCCGTTAGCGAGATGAAAACAGAGGAGGCGGCTTTGACGGCGCGGCGATGGTGGAACTCGCCGACGGTGACTCCTCCGGTGACACCGAGGACACCTACACGATCTACGTGATACGGGGAATCGATTGGTGCTAGTGGCGCGACCTACGACCTAGCGGAGGTGGCACGTCGCTGGTGATGGCGGCACGGCAGAGCTCCGGTGCGAGCTGCCAGCGACGGCAACCCATGGCCGGCTCAACCGAGCACGGTGTGAGCTACCTGAAGTCGCCACGGTGCTAACACGGCAAAGAAACGGGGACAAGACGATTCCTAGCTACCCCGGCCACGGCGGCCTCATCTCCGGCAAGGTCACGCCCATGGCGGTGACGGCGGAAATGGTCACTGTGACCTTACCAAAGCACGAATGGCATAGCTAGGAGGTGGAGAAGGTAGAGGAGGACATGGTGGAGCTATGGTGAAGACGGAGTTCATGTTTTTGCGGTGGTTCGTGAGCTCGGCGACGGCAAAGCTCGCTCGGCAGCAATGGCGGGCGCTGAGCTCGGTCGCTGCTTGCGGTGGATGCGACGAAATGAAAAATTGGGCTACGAACAGGTCAGGCAGGCGCGTGTGAGTGTGCCCGTCGTGGCTGGCCTTGCCAGGGTGTCCGCGGTGCGTGGCCGCGCGATCAGACGGTCGGTGACGGGTGTCACCACGTGTTGGCTGATTTCTGAATCGGTGAACACTGTAGATGTCTGAACTTTTCGTTTCAGAGCTCAAAGGTGTCGACTGACAGGGCAAGTTTAACACCGATTAGCTCCTGAACCATGATGAGTTAGGGGAAACAATGAACATGAAAGTTGTAGAGCTATAGTAGGGCTTCAACTTTTATTTAGAAATCAACAGCCAGATCTCCATGGATCAAGAGTTGTATCAATCCAAAGTGGGCTCAATCAAATTGAAATGGCAGTTAAGACTTAGCAAATTTTTCGAGTGTTGACTCCACCTTCAAATCTGACTTGTGGGTCCTTTTTGAGCATATTCTGCACATTTTCATGAGATAGTCATAAAATAACTTTTGTTCCTTATATAATTCTCTATAGCTTTGCTTTAGGTTGCTTAGACATGCAAACATCCTAAGCTACACTTTTTAAACAGTCAAACACAGGAGCTCTAGGGGTCCAAATTGGTCAAACTATGACTTAGAAACCTAATTAGGCAAAATGATCAACATGAACAATGTTCCAAATGACATACTAAGTATAACTAAGGTTCTTAGGAGAATAATTATCCACACCATACATTGGTCACATAAGAACCAAGCATCACAGGCATTGAAACATGGAAGAACAAGTGAAGTGTTACCTTTGTTTCAAGGCCATGTTTCATGAGTGTGTTGCATAGTACTAACTAACCTTGTTTCACTAAGTGAGTGGCACATGTTGCACTTAAGTGTTGCACACTTTACATTTCACTAAAAAAACAACACACATGAAATATACAACATGTTGCAATGTTTTGAAATCATGTTTCATGTGATATAAGTTCACGAATGGATGCATGATGCTCATGTTCATGAAATGCAGTGCAAATGTGGAAGCTAAGCACCTAGGGTGTTACAGCCCTCCCCCCTTATAAAAATCTCATCCCGAGATTTGAAAAGCGTACCATTGTTGATAGAATTCCTTATAACCATCCCTCAAATAATCTTCCCTTTCCCACGTTGCATCGCGTTCACTACCCTAATTGCTACACATGACTTTGTAGAACTTGACTACCTGACTCCGAGTCACTCGCTCACGAGTGTCAATCACTCGAACTAGCTTTTCTTCAAAGGTCAAATCAGATTTTAACTTGATATCCCCCAATGGAACTCTCTCTTCAGGGATGCGAAGACATTTCTTCAATTGGGATACATGAAAGACATTGAAGATAGCACTCATCTTAGGAGGTAATTGAATCTTGTATGCCACTTTACCACTTTGTCCAATGATTTCAAATAGACCAACATATCTTGGCGCAAGCTTTCGCTTCACACCAAAGCGTTGGACACTCTTCATAGGTGAGACTTTCAGATAAACGAAGTCTCCAACTTCAAACTCAATAGGTTTTCTACGCCGATCAGCATAACTTTTCTATCTAGCTTGAGTTGTGGCCATGTGGGTTTGGATAGTATGGACTTGTTCTTCGGCTTCTTGAACAAAATCAATTCCATAATATCTCCTTTCATCGGCTTCTACCCAGTTCAACGGGGTTCTACACTTCCGGCCATACAAAGCTTCAAACGGTGCCATCTTTATACTCTCTTGATAACTGTTATTATATGAGAATTCAGCTAGGGGTAACCATTTTTCCCATGAGCCCTTAGCCGAGATGACACATGCTCTCAACATATCTTCTAAGATTTGATTCACTCGTTCGGTTTGCCCATTGGTTTGTGGATGATAGGCAGAACTTCTTACTAGCTTATTTCCTAATAATCCGTGTAAATGCTCCCAAAAGCGAGCAGTGAACTATGGTCCTCTATCCGAGACAATAGTACGAGGGATTCCATGAAGTCAGACTATCTGATTGAAGTACAACTCCGCATAGTCGGTTGGACGAAAGTCTATGCGGACAGGAATGAAGTGTGCAGACTTGGTTAGACAGTCAACAATCACCCAAATGGAGTTAAAATTCCTCTGAGTAGTAGGGAGTCCAACAATGAAATCCATACTTATCTCTTCACATTTCCAACCTGGAATAAAGAGTGCCTGAAGTAATCCAGCTTTCATGTGCACAGCCTTGACTCGACAACAAGTGTCACACCTAGCCACATAAGCGGCTATCTCTTTCTTCATTTTGGTCCACCAAAATCGAGGCTTCAAATCATGATACATTTTACTACTACCAGGATGAATAGATAATTTAGAGGAATGAGCTTCGGATATGATTTGATTTCTAAGCTCTCTATCCTTCGGAACTACCAACCTATCCTTGAACCATAACACACCTTCCTCATCTACTCGAAAATGTTTGGTTTCTTACTCTTTCATCTTGCGCTTGATGTGAAACACACCTGCATCTGTCTTCTATAGCTCGATAATTCGACTCTATAGAGTACAACTGACAGTGATGTTGTGAAGGACTGCAGGATGAAGGAGCTTCAATAAATGGACATCATTCTCAATCAAAGAGTGGCAATGAGACTTTCTGCTTAAGGCATCCGGGACGACGTTTGCCTTGCCAGGGTGACAGTGCACTTGGAGGTTATAATCCTTGATCAACTCGAGCCATCTTCTCTAACGCATATTCAACTCTGGTTGAGTGAAGATGTACTTGAGACTTTTATGATCAGTGTAGATGTTGCACACATTGCCAAGTAAATAATGTCTCCAGGCCTTCAAAGCATGAACAACGGCAGCAAGTTCCAAGTCGTGCGTGGGATAATTCACTTCATGCTTCCGAAGTTGGTGAGAGGTATAAGCAATGACTCTACCTTCTTGCATAAGAACACCTCCAAACCCAATACCTGATGCATCGCAGAACACATCAAAAGGTTTCTCGATATCCGATTGTGCCAAAACCAGAGCCGACGTTAGAAGAGTTCGCAGGGTATGGAAAGCCGTATCACACTCGGAAGTCCAGACAAACTTCATGTCTTTTTGCAGCAATCGAGTCATAGGCTTGGCTATTTTAGAGAAATCCGAGATGAAGCGACGATAATAGCCAGCCAACCCCAGAAAACTCCAAACCTCGTGCACCGAAATTGGAGCCTTCCAGTTCAACACTTCTTGCACCTTGGTGGGATCCACCATAATTCCACCATCGGACAACACATGTCCAAGAAAAGGTACCTCACGAAGCCAGAATTCATATTTGCTGAACTTTGCATATAGCTGGTGTTCCCGCAATCTAGTGAGAACCACCCATAAATGTTTAACATGATCTTCTTCATTCTCAGAATAGACCAGGATATCATCTATAAATACCACCACAAATTTGTCCAACTCGGGCATAAACACCGAATTCATCATATACATAAAATGTGTGGGGGCATTGGTCAATCCAAAAGACATAACCAGGTACTCATATAGACCATATCTTGTAGAGAATGCAGTTTTTGGGACATCCTCAGGCCAAATTTTGATTTGATGATACCCAGATCTCAAATCAATCTTGGAAAAGACTTTTGCTTTAGATAACTGATCAAACAAGATATCGATGCATGGCAGAGGGTACTTATTCTTGATTGTAACTGCATTCAAGGGTCTATAATCTACACACATGCATAGAGATTGATCCTTCTTCTTCACAAAGATGGCTGGGCACCCCCACGGAGATGAACTAGGGCGGATAAGGCCTTTCTTTAGCAGTTCATTCAACTGGGTCTTAAGTTCGGCTAGTTCATTAGGAGGCATTCTATATGGCCTTCTAGAGATGGGAGCTGTACCAGGAAGCAACTCTATCTTGAATTCTACTTCTCGATCCGGGGGCAATCCAGGCAAATCATCAGGGAAAACATCCAGAAAGTCACACACGACGAGGATATCTGCCAGAGACTTTGCTTGCACCGCATTGGTTGTGCAAGAAAGATTGATGTCCCTGGGTAATTGTACTAGAAAACCCTCCTGATTGTCAGGATCTCTGAGCATAACTACCCTAGTCGATGTATCGATAAGCACTCCATGACGGCTTATCCAGTTCATTCCCAATATCACATCGATACCTAGCCCCGGTAAAATTACCAGATCAACCTGATAACTTTGCCCCTCTATCACAAATTGTACATCCCCAACTACCAGCTTGGTTGGGATAATACCACTGGCAGCCCTAATACAATAACCCTCACCCTCAATAGTATATGTTTTCTGCATAAATTTGGATGCAAATGCTGGACTAATGAAGGAATGCGAAGCACCTAAATCAAATAGTACAACTGCGGGGTGTTGGTCAATCAGAAACTTACCGGCAGTCACTACCTCTCCTGAAGGAATCTCAGTAATATTAGTGTGGTTCACTTGTCCCTGACGGCCACCCTGGTAATTATTCTTCTTAGGGTAAGGGCACTCCCTTGCCCAGTGGCCTGTCTTGTTGCAGCTCCAGCATGGCATGTTGCTTGGTGGAGCCCTGGAACTACCCTGACTGGTAGTGCCCTTGGGAAGAGCAACTGTAAATGCCTTACGAAACCTAGTCTTGGCGGGATTCTTCTTCTGTGATGGGCGAAACTTGGCGGCTGACGCTGGAGGACGGAATGGAGCCCTTTGTGCGATGGGAGCCTTAAATTGTGAGGCGCCTACCTCATAGGCCCTCTTATGACTTTTTGAAGCAGCATACACAGCATTGTTGTTCTCTTGCGATAAAGCATCACTCACAAACTCATTAAAATGAGCACACTTGCAATTTCCCATGGTCTTCATTAGTTTGGGGCTAAGTCCCCGCTTGAAGCTTGCAATCTTCTTGGCATCGGTATCCACAAACTCGGTAGCATACCTTGCAAGGTTGTTGAAAGCTTGCAGGTATTCATTTAGGCTCTTGTTCCCCTGAGTCAGCTTCATGAACTCTGTATGCTTGATCACCATGAGACCAGGAGGAATGTAATTTCCCCTGAAAGCAGACTTAAACTGATCCTATGTGATTTGGGCATTAGCAGGCATAGTGGACCGATGATGACTCCACCAAATGCCAGCTGGCCCATGCAGTTCAGTTGGTGCGATGCGTACTCAGTTTTTAGCACTTCAGTCAAGCGGAGCAGATGGAACTTCTGCTCGAGAGTATTCAACCACTCATCAGCTTGTAGGGGCTCCTCAGCCTCCTTGAAGATTGGGGGTTTCGTGTTAAGGAAATCCTTGAAATCACTGTATTGATTTGGATCCGGTCCTTGGCATGGACCACGGCCATCGCGATTCGCAATCGTATGGAGGGCCTCGGCCATAGTGCACTGTCCTTCCACAAGCACTGCTATCAATTCCGTGGGTGTGGGTGGTGGTGGTGGTGGTAGATCATCATCATCCGCACCGGTGGAATGAGTACGAGGCATCTGCACAATGCGCAACCAGTAATTATTGATGATGTCAGCACATTGGAGAGGAACAATATAATCATGCCAAACTGAATTTACTGACGAGAATGAAAACTTCATACAATAAACAGAGGTAATAATTCATTCTCCAATCACCACATCATCAAGTAGATTACTAGCGCCATACGCAGTGCATTCCAACATGACAAGTTTTAACTTAACCATTACGATACGCATCCCGAAGGGAGCGAATTAAAGTACATTACATGCCGAGTTCAAATTAAAAGGTACATCCAACATCGGTCTTCGTACTTAAGTTCATTACATCACTGACTGCAAAAGCTTAACTAGTGAGACTTGCTAACGAAGTACTCGTCGAAGTGATCGCTGTCCACATCAGAGACACCTTGGACTTCTTCTAGGTCTTCCTCTTCTTCATCATCTGCCGGCTCAGCTGCATTGTCATCCATCTGCACGTCCTCTTCTTCCTCATCAGCCTCAATCACTTGAGGTCCACCCACATTTGGATATCTTGGTATGGGGCAAGGAATAGGAAACAGACGGTTGTGCAGCTGATGGTGCTCAACCTGAAGCTCTTCAAGCTGTTCTTGTAGTGCTTGCTCTCTTTGAAAGGCGTTGTGGTTGGCCAAAATCCAACCCCGACGTCTTTCTTCTGCTAACTCTAAAGCGGCATCCCAGTGACGTGTCACATGACCCAACTCTTGTGCAGCCTCATCTCTCTCAATAGTGAGGTTCATCAGCTGATTATGAAGCTCATCTCTCTCGCGTGCGGTTTGACCCCATTGTTGCAGACGATAATTTGCAATACCGCGAATCTCCTCAACTTCTTGCTAAGCTCTCCCACATGCATCCGCCCTACGGCGATACTTGTGGGCATGCAACCTGAACCTGTGCTGGGCTTCCATTGCCTTGCCAGCTTCATCTAGTGCACTTGAAAGGGTGTTTTGCCTGACTCGACAAAGCTTCAAGACTGCCATCATAGCACTCATTCCAGCGTTGTCGCTCTACACACATTCACCATGGCCTCGAACCAAGACCTGACCAATGTCCTAAGTCCACTCGGGGAATGGATGAAGTAGGTCCACCCACTAACTCATCCCCGAAGCTCTGTGCTATATCCATTAGCACATCAAGGGCAGCAACCTAAGCGGCTTCCCATGGACTACGTCCATCAGTCTCAATGCTCCACCCATGCCACAACGGTCTTGAGGGGTTTTGTGGAACCACAAAGGTCACGACGTACTAGGGTACACCTCCCAATGGTACCACTTGCCTCCACGTGTAGCTGGGTGCCTCCGGGTACCCGACTGAACTGAGCACCCTCCAGAGCAAAGTGGGAGTACTGAACTGGTCCAAAAAGGTGCTGCTACCAGTAGGAAACACGGGCGCGGCCATCTGTATCAAAAAGGGATGCAATTTGCGTGAGAGGGTTATTTTGCTGAGAGGTTGCACTTTACACATGGGATAAGCAATTATAAGGGAGGGAGTAATGCAATATGAATGACATGAGTGAATATGATGCATGCGCGTTCCGTACGTCCTCACAAACCTAACAAAATTTAAGCTTTAGCGGGATATACGGTGGCATACATACGTTCTCTCAATTAACGGTAACTAGTCGATCTACACGGTGCGTTGTTAGCGTACCTGCAGAAAAACTTCATTGCAGCCCAACCCAACAAGATATAATTATGAAAAGCTTTTGTTTTAATTAGCCGTAAGACATGTTTAATGTTGAATCTAGCTCCGATACCAGCTGTCACAGAACCGTCCAATTTATAAGAGCACAAGTACAAAAACAATCGCCGAAACGATCAAATTCTCGAACTTGAGCCCATATAAACCCGGTAGTCAACCGAAATCTCGAAGGATTTCAAGCCAACTTGCATACAACCAAGATCACAGTAATTCAACATAACATATCATACGTTACAACATTTCATAGACGTTCGCAAATAGATTACATCATCACAGAGTCATTGTTATTACAAAACAAGTCTTGTAAAACATGCGGAAGCAAATAGTTTAACTCACACACCGAGTTCAAATACACATACTGGTTTGCTGATCATGGCCCGCAAAAGCATTTAGATAAGAGAACGGAGATCATTGTAACACCCCTAGTGTTAGGCTTGCATAATTGCACTTGCATTTCATGAACATGAGCATTATTCATCCCTTCATGAGCATATATCACATGAAACATGTTATCAAAACATTGCAACGTACTGTATATTTCATGAGTGTTGTTTTTATGAATTAAAAAGTGTGCAACACCCAAGTGCAACGTGTGCAACTCACTTTAGTGGAACCTAGCTAGTTATTGTAATGCAACAAGATCATGAAACATGTGAAACATGGCTACGAAACAAAAGTAACATTTCCATTGTTTTTCATTGTTTCAGTGCATTCCGTGCTTGAATCTTGTGTGACCAATGTGTGGTATGGCTAAATATATTTTTAAACAACTTAGCTATACTTAGAAGGTCATTAGGAACACTGTTCATGTTGATCATTTTGCCTAATTAAGTTTTTGAGTCATGGTTTGACTAGTTTTGATTCCTAAACTTTTTGGTTTGACTGTTTAAAAAGTACAGCTTAGAATGTTTGCATGTCTGAGCAACCTAAAGCAAAGTTGTAAAAAAATTTATAAGGAACAAAAGTTGTTTTATGACCAACTCATGAAAATGTGCACAACATGCTCAAAAGGGTCCCACAAGTCAGAAATTGGGTTGGGTTCAACACTTAGAAATTTTCTAAGTACAAAAAATGAGTTTTCGGTTTTAGGAACTCGACTTTGGCTTGATATAACTCGTGATACATTGAGAATTAGGTCTTGGTCCTTTAACATGAATTGTAGCTGGTACTTAGGGCTACAACTTGTATCTTGACTATTTTCGCTGATAACCAACGGTTTAGGAGTTATGGATCGACGAAAACATGTTGTCAGGCCGGTTGTTTGCTCTGCTGATTGAACTGAATCACTACTACAGTGCCGACCGTTTCAGTGTTTCACTGCCGCGTGTATGCCGCACGTCGCCGGTCGCCTGGTGCGTAGGCCATGTGCCGCTGCCGTCCTGGCACCGCTGGCCATGCCTTAAGCCCCCGCGCGCCTGCCAGACCAGCTCGCCCGCCCATTTTTCTTTTCCTTCGCCTTCTCCACTCGCCCGTAGCTCCGCAGGAGCAGCCACAGCAACTCCAGCGAGCCCACGCTTGCTCGCCGCTGCAAAAACACGAACTACATCTTCATCACCGCTCTGCCGTGTTCTCCTCTACCTCCTCCACCCCTTGGCTGCACCGATTGGGTCTTGGTAAGGGCATTGGCCGTTTCTTCGCTGCTGCCTCCATGGCCGCGCCTCGCCGGAGCAGAGCTCACCACGGCCAACCACCACCGACCCCTTCTCATCATCCGTTCTCTGCTTGGTTAGCACCGTAGTAGCCTCGTGAAGCTTGTACCAAGCTTGGTTGGGGCAATGCGAGCTTCGCCATCGCCGAAGTGCCGCAGCAACCTCGCCGCTGTCCGCTATTGTCGACGCCGTCGTAGCTAGGGTTTGGTAGCAATTGTGGGAAGGGCATAGATCGACGCGTCTCGTCACGTAGAACACGCCGGTGCCTTTGGTTTCGCCGGAGGAGCCACCGTTGGCGAGCTCGACCATCGCCGCGCCGTCGCGTGCCGTCTCCCCTGTTCTATGTCGATGACAGGCGGGCCCGACTGACACGTGGGTCCCACGCGTTAGTGACAATGTAGTGACATGATAGTTCAAATTTACAGATTTCTCTACTATTTTGTGAAATTTGTAGCTGCCAATGTGTAGATCCAAATGGTATGATTCAAATTTTGTTAGACTCACAGGGAAGTCTAGTATTTAAGAAAAATATAACATCAGCACTTATAGTATAATTTTTGGATGAATTAAATAGGAACTTGAAATATATTTTTAGATGCATGCAAACTTGTTTGAATTTTATCTTGAGTTTCTGTGGTCCAACAATTATGAAATTTTGTGGGTATGCTAGTCTTGCTTAGTAGAAGCTCTGGTAAAAATTTGAGAGTCATTGCATGTATGGTTTTTGAGTTAGAGATTTTACTTTTATCATTGATTAATACTTGTGTGAATTTTCATAATTTTTCTATAGATCCAGTAAAGGTACAATTTGGTGAGTGCTATTCTTATGCTAGAATGATACTAGGAAAAATATGAAATCTGTTGTTTGACACTTTTAACTAAGGTTTCCTATTTATGCCTTTTTAAGCATTTATGCCTTGTTATTTTTGTGTAGGCTATTTTTGTTATCCAAATGCCATAAAAATTTTATGGTAGTCTACTTAGAGTAGTACTATGCTATTGTAATTTTCGCAAATTTTTATGAGCACCAGAAATATATGTTGCTGTGGTTGCCCTAGTTAAAATGAAATAAAATAATCTTCTTTAATGCGAGTTTAGTTGATAATGTTCGCTTTGGTGTATCTTTGAAGCATCTTAATTTGCCAGAGTGATTTGGCCTGCTAGTACAGTGGTTGTCGTAGTAGATAGTAGTACATGTTCTTGGATGATGTTGACTACCTTGTAGAAGAGATTTGCTACTACTATGTCCAATGAAGTTAAACATGGTCATCTACATTTCATGCATCATGATCATTACATGTCATCTCTCCAATGCACCTATGCATTAGCACTTATACATCTGCATCATATAGGATCGTAGGAGGAGTTGCTAGTAGCAGTGCAGGAAGAGCAGATCGGGGTAGATCCACAAGAAGTCTAGGCACAGGAGGTGCCAGAGGAAGAGGAGCAAGGAGAGGATTTGCCGGAGTGCGTGGATCACCAACCTAGTTCGTTCGAACGAGGCAAGCCCCGGAGCATTCTAAGTCTCCTACTTTACGAAAACAATTCTTTCTATATTTATATGAGTTTATATATTGTTGCATTAAGTTGTATGAGTTGATTGAAACCGTTGATGCATTCCTTACTACCCTTGCCTACCTTATTACCTTTTCCCTGTTAGGTCAGGAGCGAATAACTGCTTAGCCTTGCTTAGACCGGTAGCGATCGGTGATACCCGATCACCTACAGTATAGGTGGTTACTGGAAGAAATTAGCCATGGAAAGAATGATATTCTGGAATTAACCATATGTGATGGAAAATTGGAGACCGGACAGAAAAGTTGGAGGCAACCAGATAGGGTTCTAGGGTGCTGTTAGTTTTCGTCTATGTCAATTAAGGACCGATCGTTGCTCGTCCCTCTTGTCATGTTGAATGCATGCCTCACATTTAGCTGGCCGAATAAAGTACTTTTCGACCGCGAAGCTCGTGGCACTATTTGGGCCGGGATCTACATGGGTGCGCGTATTGGTGCTGATGGGGGTATGACAGGGGCGCGAAGAGTGAGCCCAAGGGTATGTGTGACCTGATTCCTGGCAGTCGGGCGGTCCCTGGGTACTGCGGCTCCAGATTGTCCTACGGCTACCTAAAAAGTGTCATTGGTGATCTGTAGCTCACTTGATCGGTGAGTGTGGTTTGTGTGAGGAATAAATCACCAGCTGGTTAGGAATCGATTCGAATCGCCATCGCTCCTGGATAGTGAGCACTTGACTCGAGCTACGGCATCGTAGTAATTATTATGGAACAACGATGGTTATCTGGATGGTATGGACATGCTAAAGTTAAATTGGTAACTGGATGTTAATGGTTAATCATGTGATTGCTATAGTACAGGTGTTTACCTAGATGAATAGGTTATAATAAAAGAGGATGCAGAGTATTTAAAATGATGTTTTCAGGTTAGCTTATGCTTTTCGCAAACAAGTCAGCTAGTCCACTAAAGAAAGCCTTGCATAATCCTTGGTGTCGTTTTATTTTGGTTTAAGACGGGTAAGTCTAGCTGAGTACCTTCTCGTACTCAGGGTGTTGTTCCCATTGTTGTTGTAGATGGTCAAATGTACTATGGCTATTGCATTAACTGCCTGTATCCAGCGATGGGTGACAACTAGGACCAAGGGCAATTGGTCACTCCGTATCTCTCATCTGATGCTTTTGTTGGAGATGACTATCTACTGGCACTGTATCTGAACTAAAAGTGTGTGTGTGACTTTCAAACTATTTACTTCTACTATTTTAGTTGAACTTGGTTTGTAATAACTTTATGTTCTAAACTCTGATGTATCCACTGTCATTGTGAACTTTATGTAATGTGTGATGGTACTTGCTAAACTTGTACGGTCTTGGTTTGTATGTCGATTGGTTTGAAATCCTTCGTGGTTTCACGGACTACCGGGTTATACGGGCTTAAGTTTGCTAAATTATCTGCTTCGGTGGAAGATTTTCTTACTTAATCTCGTATAATTGGTCGGTTCTGTTACAATCATGCCCAAGATCTAGTCTTCATCACCCACTGGGTGGAGATAATACTTACAGAATCCCTGATATAGAAGGTCATCTGCAACAAGAGGGAATAAACCCTGAGTACGAGAATGTACTCAGCTAGACTTACCCGTCGAAAACCAAATAAATGACACCAAGGATTATTTATAGCTGAATATAGTGGATCTGGCTGACACCTTCTTTTTGCAGAAAAGCACAAGTAATAATGATCAACTCTTAACCTGAACTAGCAGTGACTTTTAGCCATTAACCTGTCAACTATATGAGCACCTATACTAAGCAATCATTTTATTCGGGTGCAAACATTAATAACCATATTAGGTATTCATTGTGGCAACCTTATCATCATCGTCCATTTAACCATATCATTAAATTAATTGAATCTACGTTGCTGCTGCTCAGTCAAGTTCTCACTATCCGGGAGAGACGGCGATTCGAATCGATTCCTATCCAGCTAGAGGGGTATTCCTAAACACAAACCCTGCTTCCCCCGTCAGGGTCGCAAACAAGTCACCTTTGGTATGATTCAGGAGTCGTGAGTCCGAACAGATCGACATTCTTAGAGAACCATTCTGCCAAGGTTGTTTGGGACTCTAACCCGCCTTGGACTTATGCCAATGGCTCTCCACACATCCTTACTACCTCCAGAATGCCACCACTGCTCGTGTCCCCAGCTTGAGTCGAGCTACTAGGCTTCGCGGTCGGAACGAATTATCCGACTAGCTAAGTGTTAGGCTGCGTTCAACATGACATGAGGACGTACAACGTATCGGTCCTTAAACGACTCAGACGGAGTCACTATGTTCAAACCTACACAAGACCCTGCCCGGTCTTAATTCATTATTCACATGGTTCTTTTCCACGATAGCAAATTGTAACACCCGGTTTCAAGGATAAAGCCGAATGCACACCATATGTGAGCCCTGGAAATCAAATCTTACATATAGCTACAAATGAAGGGCAGTATCAAATAGTAATGCTTAATATATAGCGAACTTAGCAAAAGAGATAACCTTAGAAAGCAATCAACGGATAGACAACTCTGATCCCCGGGTGCAGACTTCACTCCACTGGATCCAAACTGACTGGTTGATCACAAGCCTAACTTCTCAAGTCTCTGACAAACTGTTATCCGACCTGAGGTGTGGGAGAAATTGCAAGGGTGAGTCCATGTCGAACTCCGCAAATATAGCAACAAGGTAGTGTATTCCATAACCACATGATCAAGTGTAATTGAATAATAAATAGCTCAAAACAACTCAGTTAAGCATAATTAAACAAGTGCTCATCTTTGGCGTAAGAATCCCTTGGCCGCTCGTGACCGTGAGCACGGCTGATATATCAGTTTATTAAACTCTGCGCAGAGGTGTACACTTTCACTGTGAGTCATGATTTCCAAATGTATGGGTTTGCAAGGTCCAAACACCGGAAATCATATAAAGCTGCTCAGAAGTTTGTCTAACCGGGAAGGGCCGCAGGGTCATCGGATATAGGAACCTCCCTTCCATTAAAAGGCCGCTTCCATAGCAAGGCACAACAGGACAGAGGCTGTCCTATACCCAACTCGCAGTATCCTCTAAGCCTGCTAGAAAAGGTCTCCCAAGCAACTAGAGCCAGAGCCATATAGCCCTCATAGCTGTACTGTAAGTCCCGGATGATCACTTACAAATGAGACCTTGTGGAGAGGGAATTTAACCCTCCTGTTGTTGCTAACAAGTCATCTTTTATGTTTGTAGCATATTCATTAATCAAGTTTCAAGATCATGGTCACAGAAAGAAAACCCAAGCTATACTTGCCTTAAACACCGATCCTTCGGTAAGCTTTAATCTTCGACGTTTTCTTCTTCTTCTTCTCCAACTTCTTATAGATCACCAACGCAAAACTCACTGACTGGACAAGACCAAAAAGCACCACACAAGCACCCGAACAAGCATGCATAGCAAACATACTAGATTAGAACAATACACCAATCCATGAAAAGATTCGAAATCTAATCTACACATTGCTACGATCACACACACACGAAAGGCACACTAATCGGAGCTACGGTAAAACAGAAACATCTATTGAAGGATTTGCGTTGGAAAGAAAACTATATGCTTTATCTATTTTAATGATCATAAAACATGTATAAGATATCTCAGAGGAATATCTAAAATTGAGTTAAGTCATTTTATACTTGAGTTATTAGATTTAGAAAACTAAGATAAATTAATCATATCTTAATTATAAATATCTTGATATCATTTATGCAAATTAAATTGAAATATAATAACAAATGAGAGTATATATATTCAAAGTATATATATCACATTTAAACTTGGCAAATTACAATTTAAAGACATACATGTTTATGTCACTAATTAATCATATTTTATTAATCATCATATCTCATATTATATAAAGTATTTAAACTTTACTTTAGAAATATAGAACATGTGAGAGCAACTAATAGAACAATTATATTATGTCTCATAATTGATCTAAGCAAGTCATAATTAAAAAGGCATTAATGTTGGCATACGTCATATTTTATAATTATAAAAGATTATATATATACTTTTAGTCATTTAAACATCTATAAATTAAAAACATAAATCGTGTGAGGGCATCTATTCATACTTAACACATATGCAACATTCAACTAATTATAATCTAAGACTATACTGAAGTTACTGATTAAGCAAATTAACAGGTTATGTATAATCACCAGGATATAAAACATATATTGTTTCTAGTTATAAAACTAATTATAAGCATGTTAACCAATTTAATATTTAGCTATATATGAAAAATCATGTGACATGAAAACCATTAGCGCTACTGCGTAGAGCGCTTCCACATACAAGCAAACATATACAAATAAATAAAAGCAGTACACCAAACATGATAAACAACTTATGAAAAGGTTACTTACATGTAGGTCTTGTTTCTACGATCGCGTGAGCGCAAAAACCGCTGAAAACGGAGATTGGACGGAAAAGATACGGACTCCGGACGATTTAAACAAGGGAGGGCATTCTAGGTATTTCACTTGAAAAGAGCTGAAATAAATAAAATATTTAGTATTGGCGGGATTAAACAACGATGGGAATACATATTGGAAAGATAAAACTGAAAGAATTGAATTCGGATTTGATATGAATGAATAACGGATGAAAAAGGACGGGAATTACATGATCTAGGGACCTATTTGCGAAACCAGAAAACAAATAATCACAATCTGGTCCTTCTTCCTCCTCTGGTTCAATCCCTCTGCTACAGTAACTTACAGGTTCCTGTTCATGCGGGCCGCACAGGGGAGCAGACGGCCTCGGCCAGGGGAAGGAGCGGGGGCTGGCCAGGGAAAGCAAGGCTGGCTGGGCGCAGGGCGGCCGGCTAGGGAGGACGAGCGGCCGGCCGGCAGCTGGGCGGCGCAGCGGCGGACAACGATGGAGATGCTCGCCGGAGAAATAAAAGAAAGGATGGGAAACGTGTCAAACGGTAATGGATTCGTACAATTGGATATACCACGACGTAGAGAACGAAGAGATCAACCTTTGGGTGGTGGTGGTTGTCTCCGGAACGCGACGGTTTGCCCGGAAAAGCTCGCCAGAAGTTCGCCGAAAACCTAGCTATGGAGAACTTCGGCGTCCGATCTGCGGGGCTACGTGTGGCGGCTCGAAAAACGGGCTGTACTTCTGGAATCCTCGCATCGAGGGCTACGCCGGCATATATATATATACGTAGGGTTTGGATATTTTGGAAATCCGAGATATTTTAGTAAATATTGATTTTCGGAATTAAAATAATTACAGAAAATCAGGAATTACTATTTAGGCTCCGAAAAATATCTCTGAGCTCCGAAAAATACTAGAAAAATTCCTGGGGATAGATGGAAGAATAAGGAACACAACCAAAGTGGTTTAGCTCTCGGAAAAGACTTTTGCATTGATCAAGGAAAAAGATAAAACTCCAAGAAATATGAATTTAATCCTGAAAAATGTCGGAAAGATTCCCAGAAAGAGAGGCATCGTCCAAACGTGTCTTAAAACCTTTTCTAAGCCCTTAGATTTTAAAAACAAGGCATCTTATCTAACTTCTGTTTTTGCAAATTTTCAAATTCTTTTTAAACCACTACTTGAAAGCAATATTTTAAAGATTGAGATTTAAATTTA
The DNA here is from genome assembly GCF_019320115.1 of Miscanthus floridulus. Lineage (NCBI taxonomy): Eukaryota > Viridiplantae > Streptophyta > Magnoliopsida > Poales > Poaceae > Miscanthus > Miscanthus floridulus. Next base: position 116,360,512 of record NC_089587.1, on the reverse strand, counting down.
TTTTTCAAACCACTCATCACAAAAGTATCAATGCAACGGCATGTATGCGCAAACATGTTGTTACACTTATGTTGGATTTTAATTTAAAGAAAAATTTCTTTTACCTATGTTTTTATGAGCACAAAACAACAAAATAAATCATTTTTACTCTATTTCTAAAAGTGCAAAATTTGGGGTGTTACACAAATATAGCCAACCGTGATCCACCTCATCCTAAAGCTCGCAGGTGATAGGAAATCACCTGACTTCTACCACACTAAGCATGGCTAAGCATTTAACCCGTTCCTGAATTTACATAGGATTCCAGTGCGATATCTAGACAAGGAAGGATATATAATGCAGCAATTGGTACCACCCAAATCCTATACTTAATGCATCATCAACAATAAAAGATACTCAATGTATTTGTAAAAACATGGGAGGCTTAATATGCTCCAGGGCTTGCCTTTCAGGAACGAGGAAGGCTGGTGGTTAGGGCACTCGGGCAAATCCTCCGCGGCGACTGCTTCGTCGGCTTTCTGCACCTCGGGTTCCTCCTCCTGGTTGGCTCCCTCGAACTCCAGCAACGTCACTCCCTCCGGCACACCTATTGCATGAATGCGCAAGATAAATATCATGGATGCACATGAACGAATGTCAGGGATGCTCGGGAATGCGCATGTTCGCTGTAGTTTGCATATTCCAACTTAAGCCCTATTCAAATCACTTTACTTACCAAGTTTATACAACCTAATGTATAATTGCTCATCTTCAGTTAATGACCTAGCACCTGCACCTAAGCATATTCTCAAGTTAGGCTAACCCCTAACAATCGACGGAAACATCGCATCAAGCATACACTCAAGCATTTGTATTTCAGCAAAATGAAGACTATGTAGCGGTGTAGTAAACTAGCCATAACTAGAGATGTATAAATCCAAATGACTTGCAAGAAGACAATCTGGAAAGCTTATGAAATTGTCTACAATTCATTTTCAGACATCAAAGCATGATTCAACACTTTACCAAGTTGAATTCATAAATCAACAGAACTCTGTCCTCATAAACAGGAACCTAACTTTAAACCGCTGTAGTTTCTAAACTACTGGGCCAAATGCCCTCAAATTTTGACAGAAGCTAGATACATAAATTATCTACAACTTTTGTATTCATCTCATTCACAGCAAATCAAAATATCATGGGGAACTTCCCAAAGTCCCCAGATCTATCTAGAGGGACATAATGCAAACAAATAATTATTAACTTATGATATAAACACTTAATTGGACAAAACCAACTTTACTCACATATTACACATATCACAAGGACACCATAAAGTAGGGTGTTCATCACCAAAACATTTCCTCTAATACCTTTCTTAATTTATTTAATTAATTAGAGGAAATAGTAAATATATATGAAAACTACCCCATTAATTCTACAAAAATTACAGTAGACACTACATGCCCTAAGTAGACTACCATAAAAATTTCACACCATTTGAGTAAGTATAACAACCTACACCAAAATGGTAAGGCAGAATGACTCAAAATGGCATAATTAGGAAACCTTAGTGAAAAGTGTCAAGCAACAGATTTCATATTTTTCTTAGCATCCTTAATGTACTAAGATACTACCTACCAAGTTTCATGGCCATAGGATCCCTAGAAATTTCACAAAAATTCACACAAGTATCTACCAATGATAAAAGGAAAATCTATAACTCAAAAACTACACATGCAATGACTCCCAAATTTTAACCAGAGCTTCTACTATACGAGACTAGCTTACCCACAAAATTTCTTAACTTTTGGATCACAGATGCTCAAGATATGATTTAAACAAGTTTGCATGCATTCAAAAACACATTTAAAGTTTCAATGTAATTCTTCCATAAACTCTACTACAAGTGCTCATATTATATTTTTCTTAAATACTACCCTTCACTATGAGTCTAACAAAATTGGAATCCTAGTATTTGGATCTACACATTTGAAGATACAAAAATCTCAAATCAGCATTCAAAACTGCATTTTTGAACTAGCCCTATGAATACACAGCCACTGCCGTGTGGGACCCGGGTGTCAGCCGACCCCACCCGTCAGCGAGACGAAAACAGAGGAGGCGGCTTCGACGGCGCGGCGACGGTGGAACTCGCCGACGGCGACTCCTCCGGTGACACCGAGGACACCTTCACGATCTACGTGATACGGGGAATCGATTGGTGCTAGTGTCACGACCTACGACCTAGCGGAGGTGGCACGTCGCCGGTGATGGCGGCACGATAGAGCTCCGGTGCGAGCTGCCAGCGACGGCAACCCATGGCCGGCTCAACCGAGCATGGTGTGAGTTACCTGAAGTCGCCACGGTGCTAACACGGCAAAGAAACGGGGACGGGACGATTCCTAGCAACCCCGTCCACGGCGGCCTCATCTCCGGCGAGGTCACGCCCATGGCGGTGATGGAGGAAATGGTCACTGTGACCTTACCAAAGCACGAATGGCATAGCTAGGAGGTGGAGAAGGTAGAGGAGGACACGACGGAGCTATGGTGAAGACGGAGTTTGCGTTTTTGCGGTGGTTTGCGAGCTCGGTGATGGCGAAGCTCGCTCGGCAGCAATGGCGGGCGCTGAGCTCGGTTGCTACTTGCGGTGGAGGCGACGAAATGAAAAATTGGGCTGCGAACAGGTCGGGCAGGCACGTGTGAGTGTGCCCATCATGGCTGGCCTTGCCAGGGCGTCCACGGCACGTGGCCACGTGGTCAGACGGCCGGCGACGGGTGTCACCATGCGTCGGCTGATTTCTGAATCGGTGAATACTATAGATGTCTGAACTTTTCGTTTCAGAGCTCAAAGGTGTCGACTGACAGGGCAAGTTTAACACCGATTAGCTCCTGAACCGTGACGAGTTAGGGGAAACAATGAACATGAAAGTTGTAGAGCTATAGTAGGGCTTCAACTTTTATTTAGAAATCAATAGCCAGATCTCCATGGATCAAGAGTTGTATCAATCCAAAGTGGGCTCAATCAAACTGAAATGGCAGTTAAGACTTAGCAAATTTTTCGAGTGTTGACTCCACCTTCAAATCTGACTTGTGGGTCCTTTTTGAGCATATTCTACACATTTTCATGAGATGGTCATAAAATAACTTTTGTTCCTTATATAATTCTCTACAACTTTGCTTTAGGTTGCTTAGACATGCAAACATCCTAAGCTATACTTTTTAAATAGTCAAACACAGGAGCTCTAGGGGTCCAAATTGGTCAAACTATGACTTGGAAACCTAATTAGGCAAAATGATCAACATGAACAATGTTCCAAATGACATACTAAGTATAACTAAGGTTCTTAGGAGAATAATTATCCACACCATACATTGGTCACACAAGAACCAAGCATCACAGGCATTGAAACATGGAAGAACAAGTGAAGTGTTACCTTTGTTTCAAGGCCATGTTTCATATGTTTCATGAGTGTGTTGTATAGTACTAACTAACCTTGTTTCACTAAGTGAGTGGCACATGTTGCACACTTTACATTTCACAAAAGAAACAACACACATGAAATATACAACATGTTGCAGTGTTTTGAAATCATGTTTCATGTGATATAAGTTCACGAATGGATGCATGATGCTCATGTTCATGAAATGCAGTGCAAATGTGGAAGCTAAACACCTGGGGTGTTACAGTTGACATGTGCCCAATGTGCTCTTTCTCTCAACTTTGCATCCCGCATAATTGGAGTCCAAATATCCAATCAACTCAAACCTCGCTCCTTTGGGATACCATAATCCAACATTTTGTGTATGCTTCAAGTACCTCAATATTCTCTTTGTTGCTTTCGAATGACTTTTTCTTGGTGAGGCTTGGAATCTAGCACACATGCATACACTAAACATCACATCTGGCCTTGATGCGGTCATATAGAGTATGCTTCCAATCATAGACCGATACATCTTTTGATCCACCATGTTGCCACTAGCATCACTATCCAAGCTTCCACTTGTCCCCATTGGTGTACTAATAGCTTTACTATCATCCATTCCAAACTTCTTGAGCATGTCATTGATATACTTGCCTTGACTCACAAATGTGCCATTCTTCATTTGCTTGATTTGAAGACCAAGGAAGTAGCTAAGCTCTCCAATCATGGACATCTCAAACTCACTTGCCATCATCTTGCCAAACTCCTCACAAAAATCTTGATTTGTTGACCCAAAAATGATATCATCAACATAGATTTGCATTACAAACATGTCATTTCCAAGCTTCTTGGTGAAGAGAGTGGTGTCAACCTTTCCCATCTTGAATCCCTTAGAGAGTAGGAAATCTCAATCTCTCATACCAAGCTCTAGGTGCTTGTTTTAATCCATACAAAGCCTTTCTCAACTTGTAAACATGGTTGGGTTTCTTCTCATCTTCAAAACCGGGAGGTTGCTCAACATACACAAGCTCATTGATGTACCCATTGAGAAATGCACTCTTCACATCCATTTGGTACAACTTGATGTTGTGGGCACAAGCATAGGCTAACAAGATCCTAATTGCTTCCAATCTTGCAACTGGGGCATATGTTTCTCCAAAGTCAAGACCTTCAACTTGAGTGTAACCTTGAGCCACTAATCTTGCTTTGTTCCTTATTACTATCACATATTGATCTTGCTTGTTCCAAAAGACTCACTTGGTTCCAATCACATTATGATCCTTAGGCCTCTCAACTAACTCCCATACTTGGTTTCTTGTGAAGTTGTTTAGCTCTTCATGCATAGCATTGACCCAATCAACATCCTTCAAAGCTTCATCTATCTTCTTAGGTTCAATGGATGACACAAATGAGAAATGCTCACAAAATGAAGCCAATCTTGATCTAGTTTGCACACCTCTTGAAATATCACCAATGATAGTGTCCAAAGGATGATCTCTTGCAACATTGGTTAGTTGAAGCACTTGCACTTGATTGCTTGCATTTGATAGATTACTTGGTTGAGATGATGAACTAGCCACTTGTTGATCTTGCACTTTGTCATCACTAGTTCTTGCTTGAACTTGATCATGAGAACCACTAGCTTGCACATTTGAGTTAGAGAGCACTTGATTCTTATCATCTTCAACATCAATCACCTCTCTAGGATTTATATCACCAATGTCCATGTTCTTCATTGCATTGACCAAATGAGTGCCTCTTACATCATCTAGATTCTCATCTTCCTCTTGGAAACCATTTGTTTCATCAAACTCCACATCATGAACTTCCTCAAGAGTACCACTAGTCAAATTCCAAACTCTATAAGCCTTGCTAGTAGTAGAGTAACCAAGCAAGAAACCTTCATCACATTTCTTTTCAAACTTGCTCAATCTAGTGCCTTTCTTCAATATGTAGCATTTACAACCAAAAACCCGAAAGTATGCTATGTTTGGCTTTCTCCCATTCAATAGCTCATAAGGTGTCTTCTCCATCATGGGGTGACAATAGAGTCAATTGCTATAATAGCAAGCTGTGTTGATTGCTTTGGCCCAAAATGAATGACTCATATTATACTCACTCAACATTGACCTTGACATGTCAATCAAAGTTCTATTCTTCCTTTCAACTAAGCCATTTGATTGAGGAGTGTACTTGGCCGAGAATTGATGTCTAATTCCAAATTCATCACACAACTCATCAATTCTAGTGTTCTTGAATTCACTACCATTGTCACTTCTAACTTTCTTGATGGTTGTTTCAAACTCATTGTGAATGCCCTTGACAAATGATTTGAATATTGCAAACACATCACTCTTGTCAACAAGAAAGAATACCCATGTGTATCTAGTGAAATCATCCACAATCACAAATCCATATTTGTTTCCACCAATGCTTGTGTATGTGGTTGATCCAAACAAGTCCATGTGCATCAACTCAAATGCCTTAGATGTGCTCATCATGCTCTTCTTAGGATGTGCGTTACTAACTTGCTTTCCATCTTAACATGCACTACATAGCTTGTCCTTCTCAAATGTGACATCTTTCAAGCCTCTAACTAAGTCATGCTTAATCAACTTGTTCAATTGTTTCATTCCAACATGACCAAGCCTTCTATGCCATAACCAACCCATGCTAGACTTAGTGATCAGACATGTTGTCAATTGAGCTTCTCTAGCATTGACATCAACCAAGTATAGATTCTCATTTCTAAATCCTTTGAATGTCAAGTTAGAGCCATCTACACTTATGATCTCTACATCATCCACATCAAATATGTACTTGAAACCAAGATCACATAATTGAGCTACCGACAATAGGTTGAAGTTCAAGCTCTCTACTAGTAGCACATTGGAAATGCTCAAGTCATTTGATATTACAATCTTACCGAGCCCTTTGACCTTGCCTTTGCCATTGTCACCAAATGTGATACTATCAATCCCATTGCTCTTGTTTTCATTGATTGAATTGAACATTCTTGAATCACCGGTCATGTGTTGTGTGCACCCACTATCAAGCACCCAATGCCTTCCTCCGGCCTTATAATTGACCTACAAAAGAAGATCAATTTCTTTTAGGTACCCAAACTTGCTTGGGTCCTTGAAGGTTAGTTACTAAGGTCTTTGGTACCCAAATGGCCTTCTTCTTTGGGCCCATAATTGGTGTACCAGTGAACTTAGCCTTCACACCATTGGCACCCTTAACAAGCATGTAACAAGAATCAAATTTAATTGAGGATACATTAGGTAGCTTGTTCTTGTTAATCTTGCAATATTGCTCTATATGCCCAACTTGCTTGCATCTATTGCAAAACCGACCATTGCCCTTCACAAAGTTAACTTTGGGAGTGACAAAGGCCGCCTTGCCTTTCTTGGGGGTATAGCCTAATCCCTCTTTGTTGAGAGAAAACCTTTGGCTACCCAAGCACTTTAGCAAGCGGGCATCTCCACCATAGGCATTGCCTAAGGCACGAGTGAGCTCATTCACCTCCTTCTTGAGGATCTCATTTTCCACCATTAGTGAGGTATCACAAGTGAGACCATCACTCAAAGGTGAAGTAGAAGTAGTAGTGCTACAAGAAGTGTTAGTGGGAGCAACTATAATGTACTTATAAAAGATTCATCAATAAGATCACATGTTAGTCCCACATCACATGATATAATCACTTGCTCCTTCTTGGCTTCCTCTTTGACTTGCTCGATGAGAGAGGAGTGAGCTTTCTCAAGCTTAGAGTGAGCTTTGCCAAGCTTCTCATGGGCTTCCATTAGCCTCTCATGAGTGGCATTGAGCTCATTAAGGGATTACTCAAGAAATTTGACTTTCTTGTTCAATTCCTTGCACTCTTTTCTCTTCATCTCAAAGCAAGTATGCACTTGCTCACACATGTCCATGAGCTCCTCCTTGGAGTACTCCTCATCATCATCACTCCTACAAGCATCACTTTCACATTCATCATCATCACTTACATCATATTTTACCTTGGTAGGTTTTGCCATGAGGCATATCGATGGAGTGTCGAAGATGGAGGGCTTGTTGTTGATGGCGATGCTTGCTATTGCTTTCTTGACAAATTTCTTGCCATCATCACTAGAGTCATCACTATCCGAAGAGCCATCACTATCCCAAGTGACCACATAGCCTCCACCCTTCTTCTTCTTTTGGAAGGTCATTCTCTTCTCCTTCTTCTCCTTCTTTTCTTTCTTATCCTTCTTGTGCTTCTTCTTCTCATCCTCATCATTGTCACTATTGTAGGGACAATTTGCTACAATGTGATCGAGGCTCTTGCAATTGTAGCATCTTCTTACATATTCTTTGCTTTTAGAGTGATCTCTTCTCTTTCTTGCACCATAGCCCTTCTTCTTCATGAATTTTCCCATCTTGCGTACAAAGAGGGCCATAGCTTCATCATCAATATCACTAAGATCATCATCATCACTTGATTGTTTCTTGGACTTGCCTTTGTTCTTAGATGATGATGAGCTAGCCTTGAATGCTATACTCTTCTTCTTCTTGTCTTCTTCTTCCTTCTTGTCATCCTTGTCATCCCCCTCCCTTTCCACACGGTATGTCTCTTGGGTCATGACATCACCTAGTACTTGGTTAGGTGTAATCTCCTTCAGTCCTCCTCTTATGATGAGCAATCTCAACATCTTAAATCTTGGAGGTAGGCACATCAAAAACCAATGAGAGACATCATCATCCTTGATCTTCTCTCCCAATGCCTTCAAATCATTGACAATTACTTGCAATCGATGGAACATCTCCGAAATGCTCTCATCATCCTTCATCTTGAAGCTTGTCAACTTATCCTTGAGGATGTACAACTTGGCACTCTTCACCACTGGTGTGCCCTCATATGTTTCCTCCAATCTCCTCTACACCTCATTTGCTCTATCACAATCCTTGATTTGCTCAAACACCTTGGAATCAATGGCATTGTATATGGTGTTGAGAGCCATTGTGTTGCATTGCTTGTTGATCTTGTCTTGGTTGGTGGGATCATCAGGATCAATGATAGCATAGCCATTCTCGGTCACATCCCATACTTGATCATTGATTGAACCAAGATACATCCTCATCTTTCTCTTCCAATAATCATAGCATGTGCCATCAAAGAACAGTGGTTTGCCCCCCACATGGTTGAAATAACTTGAGCCATAATTTGACACTAAGGTTGTTAAGCCTTCAATCAAACGGTGACCATGGCTCCGATACCACTTGAAAGGTCCTAATATGGCTAGAGGGGGGAGGGTGAATAGCCTATTTAAAAATCTACAAATCAACTAGAGCAATTTGATTAGTATGACAAAAAGCGAAATGCAAACTTGCTCTAGCTCTACAAGGGTTGCAAGCCACCTATCCAACAATTCTAGTTTCAATAATTACTAGACACAAAACTTGCTATGTTACTACTCACTAAGAGCTCTCAATCTTTCTACTCTAAAGAGCTCCACTAGATGAATTTAAATAACAAAGCAAGCTCTCAATTCTAATTACACTAAAGATATTGCCACAACTAGTTTGCAAGAATATAAATGAGTGAGTAGGGTGATTAAACCGCCATGTAGAGGAGTGAACCAATCACAAGATAAATATTAAGTCAATCACTAGGAGAATACCGAATGGCAAGAGACAACCAATTTTCTCCCGAGGTTCACGTGCTTGCCAACACGCTACGTCCCCGTTGTGTTGACCAATACTTGGTGGTTCGGCGACTAAGAGGTGTTGCACAGACCTCGTCCACACGATTGGACACTGCAAGAACCTACCCATAAGTGAGGTAACTCAATGACATAAGCAATTTACTAGAGTTACCTTTTGACGCTCCGTCGGGAAGGTACAAATCCCCTTACAATCACCGGAGATGGCCACGAACAATCACCAACTCATGCCAATCCTCCACCGCTGCACCAAGCCATCTAGGTGGTGGCAACCACCAAGAGCAACAAGCGAATCCCATAGCAAAACATGAATACCAAATGCCTCTAGATGCAATCACTCAAGCAATGCACTTGGATTCTCTCCCAATCTCACAAAGATGATGAATCAATGATGGAGATGAGTGGGAGGACTTTGGCTAAGCCCATAAGGTTGCTATGTCAATGCAAATGGCCAAGAGAGTGAGCTTGAGCCGGCCATGGGGCTTAAATAGAAGCCCCCACAAAATAGAGCCATTGTACCCCTTCACTAGGCACTGCTCGGGGTGACCGGGCGCTCTGATCATATTGATGGGACGCTGGACCTTAGCGTCTGATCGCCCAATGACAGCCATGTGTCCCTCTGCATTTAACCGGAACTGCCTGATCTTAATGGTCGAGACACGACCAGACGCTGTAGTAAAAGTGACCGGACGCTGAACCCTCAGTGTCTGGTCGTTTCTAGTAAGCTTCCTGAGGCGACATTTCTTGACTAGACGCGTCCGGTCACCATTGACTAGACACAGCCAGCGTCTGGTTTGTTACCCTGACCACTGTGGTGCCACGTTAGCTCAGACCGAACATAGCCTTCCAGTGTCTGGTCAGTCTGAGACCCAGCATCCGGTCGTTTGACTAACACCGGCGTATTTGCTGTCACAACTGACCGGACGCGCTGGTCCCTCTGAGACCACCATCCGGTCACCTTGTGAACAGCATGACTAACTTCTTTTCACTTCCAACATCTTCACCCTTGCTCAAATGTGCCAACCACCAAGTATATCACCTTGTGCACATGTGTTAGCATATTTTCACAAATGTTTTCAAGGTTGTTAGTATTCCACTAGATCCTAAATGCATATGCAATGAATTAGAGCATCTAGTGGCACTTTGATAGCCATATTTCAATACGAGTTTCACTCCTCTTAATAGTACAGCTATTGATCCTAAATGTGATCACACTCACTAAGTGTCTTGATCACTAAAACAAAATAGCTCCTATTATTTATACCTTTGCCTTGGCCTTTTGTTTTTCTCTTTCTTCTTTTCCAAGTTTAAGCATTTGATCATCACCATGCCATCACCATTGTCATGATCTTCGCCATTTCTTTATCACTTGGAGTAGTGCTACCTATGTCATAATCACCTTGATAAACTAGGTTAGCACTTAGGGTTTCATCAATTAACCAAAACCAAACTAGAGCTTTCACGTTGTAAGTGGGTCGTGGCGTCCCATTCTGTCCCGGCAGGTGACGCGGCGGACCAGCTTTCTAGTCAGCGACCATACTAGGAGTAGGCTGCATAGTGACCACGTGTCCATCACTGTTGGTGATGTGAATTCCCTAGAGTGACATGTCGTGGGCATGGGTCATGATGAAATGTGTCTGCCCCCTATGCGGTGCCAGAAGTTTGACCTTTGGTCGTACTTTCTGGCCCATAGTGGTTGGCGGCGGTATGGGCTTCCATTGGGAGTTGCACCTGAGGGGTCAGGCAAGGTGGAGCTCCTAACCTAGAGGATGGGCGAGGCGGAGCTCATCCCTAGAGGTCAAACGAGGCACAACCCCTGACCCAGAGGTTGGGCAAGGCGGAACCTGCCCCTAGAGGTCGAATGAGGCGCAACCCCTGACCCAGAGGTTAGGTGAGGTAGAGCCCACCCCTAGAGGTCGAGTGAGGCAGAGCCCACCCCTAGAGGTTGGATGAGGCATAGCCCCTAACCTAGAGGTCAGGCAAGGCGGAGCCTACCCCCGGGGGTCGGGCGAGTTAGAGCCCATGCCCTAGCGGTCGGGCAAGGCAGAACCTGCGCACCTGGGGGGTTGGTTGGAGCTGTAGTCGCGCACTTGATTACTTGAGTGAATCAATGTTGATGACCATTAGCTCTTCCCCTTCGGGTACCCTACTATTGGTCCCCGACAGTAGCCCTCAACCCCCAGGTGATTTGGGCTGAATTGCCCAGGGGATTTTTCAACTTGCCAGTAGGTGCGCGCGAGCGCACCTAGTGCGTGTAGCCCCCAAGCCTATGGAGGAGTAGAATATTCCTTCAGATGCTTTTTTGAACAGGAGGACTCTAAGGGACTTGGCCTTCTTTTGTCACCCACGGCGTGTCCTAGGGATGGTGATTCCCTTCCATCATGATCGTACCTCTCGGGGGTATAGCTGTGAGACTTGGTGGGTAGGAAAAGGTCTTTCCTGATTCTACGACTGCGCGTTCAGTCACCTTGTGAGTCCAACTTTCCTCAAGCCCCCGCACATAGCTAGGGCCTAGTCAAGGGTCGGCTCATCTTTGAGATCGTCTTCCCTCAAGTGTTTTTTAGATAAAAACGAAGGGGCTGAGCCGTGCCATGATTTTCCTCTATGGACGAATCAAGGTGCTTGGCAAGTTGTTAACAGGTTAGTCCGAGTGGGGCCCCGACATCCCATTCGTGGTGGTCTAGCTTGGGTCAGATGGTGACTGACTCTAGATTCTCAGCGGTCAATCCATATAGTTCTCGGGTCCGTTCAACTAGTCTCGAGGGCTCTTTGCCTTTCTTCGAGGAAAAACCATGGATTGTATCAGGCCGAGACTCGAACGCAGGCCAGGATGCCCACAACACTCATGCGCTTGGGTGCTGGCTGCTGGCGGGCCCATCCCTTTCCACCTCTCACTTTAAAGGTGCTCGGAGCGGTTGTCGAACCCATCGGTGGGCCAACCTTCGAACTCTTGGGCCTAGATGGGCCGTATGAGCATTTTCAGCTCCGTATCCCTCTTATCTACGATGGGTCGTGACCCATTAGGGGAGACGAAATGTTTGGTGCATTTTTCAAGGGGATGGCCATAGGTTGCATGTGCATGATCCATGATGAGATGTGGTGACAGGTCAGGGCGGGGGCAGAGATCTAGGTGGGTGATTGGTTTCCTCGCACCTGTCGCCCCTATAAAACCAAAGGGTTGGCCCCCCATGTTGCATACACATGCCTGCATCATTACCTTCGCAGCCTCACCGCCGCCAATCACTTAGGTTTCCTGCCTCTGCATCTCCACCGCCATCAAGCTAGGGTTTCCTGCCTCCACTGCTCTGCCTCCGCCAAGCTCGCATTCATCTGCCCCTGCTTTCAATGGATCAGTGGTGCCACTCCGACATCACCTACTCGTGCATGGAGGGCCTCGTCTGCCGTAGCCTCCTTCGTGCATAGACCGCAGCTCAAAAGTGGTTGCTACCAGGCAATGAGGACATGCCGTCACCGCCTGACAGCTACGTGGTGTCGTTCACCCATTTCCAAGAGCACAAGCTCGTGACCCCCGCCCACAAATTCCTTTGGGGGCTGCTGCACTACTACCAGATCGAGCTATAACTCCTCAATCCCAACAGAATCCAGCACATGGCGGCATTCATCATGCTATGTGATGGATTCCTAGGGATCAGTGCTCACTTTGACCTATGGAGGTATTTCTTTGTCGTCAACCTCCAGAAGAAGAGGGAGAAGGGCGACAAGCTAGATCTGCACATGCCGATGGGGTGCGCCAGCATTCAGCTTTAGAACAACTAGGTCAGTGAGTGCTCGCCGATGTGGCTCTTGACATCCAACAAGGGGTGGCACTCATAGTGGTTCTACCTCAAGAACGACGCTACCACCCCTCTGCCGGAGTTCATTGGGCGCCCAATCGAGGAGGCCCCAGGACCATGGAGGAAGTAGGGCATCTCGAAGAAGGAAAAGAAGAAGATCTGGGACCATATCGCCACCATCCACATCCTAAAGGAGAATGGCCTGAAGGGGTTGGGCGTCATCAGGGCTTACCACGGAGGAGGGTGGCGTCGTTTATGATGCACTCACTCCCGCAGTGGGAACTCTCCCCAATTCCTAGATCGCTCAACGCATCAAGGAGGCAATGGAGCCTCTGTGGGATGACACGGGTGCCGTCCTCGACTACATTTACCTGGTGCCGAGGCATCCCCCGATGCTGCTAGAAGCAGGTTACCTCATCTTTGTAAGTTTCCCTTTCTCCTACCTTTCTTTCAACTGATTTTTCGACCCCGCGAGACTGACCTTGAGAGGGGCAAGACTAGCCGAGGGACCTCATCCTCATGGATCACCCAACACCACTGCTGAGGGATTTGGCCATGAGGGCAGCAAACCACGCCGAGGCCAAACGGCAGAAGAAGGCGAAGGAGGACAAGAAGAGGAAGCAGCAAAGGAGGGTGCGGGTGTGAGAACGAGGGGAGGACACTGATGATGATGATCATGATGATGACATCGACGAGGCAGTGGAAGAAAGAGAAATGGTAGCCGATGATATCAAGTGGGACAACCTGGAGAGCGAGGATGCGCTAATAGGTATCGGTTCATCTTTGTCGGCGTTGGCGCCCTTCCTATTCCACAGTGGGGAGGGCACGTCTAGGGAGCCGATGGGGGCGAGCGGTTTCAATGACACCCTCGAGGAACCGACGAAGGCAGGGTGCACTGTCGGCCAACCCTAGGAGCCAACAGAGGCGGGCGGCATTGCCGTCGTGCCCTAGGAGATGGCGAAAGCGGATGGCTCTACCATCATGCCCCAAGAGCCGAGGGGGAGTAGGGCATTGCACCAATGTTCCCCAGGAGCCATCAAGGGTGAGCCCATCTACCTAGGAGCAGGGGGTAGGCTCGAAACAGCCTTGCTCCGATGAGGTGGAGAAAGGGTCAGGGGATTCGTCCCCCAAATGTGTCTGCCACCTGACGTCACTAAGGTGAGTTATCAATTCCTCTATTTTTCTTATTTTAGTTGGATTTCATTGTAACTTATGTTTATTGTCCCTTGCAGAGTTGGTAGGTAGCGGAATCCTTTGGCGCTGGTGCTGAATAAGTGCCTCGCCCTTCAATTGGGTCGGCAGCTGTCGGTTGGTGTGATGCCCATTTCGGGTGGGGGCTGCGCTAGTGTGACTATGTCGTTGATAGGTTAGATGCCGCCCACGGTGGCACCGGTTCCCTCAGTGAGATAGCTGGACATGGGTGTTCAAGGGGCGCCTTCGGCAGTCATAGAGTAGCTGGTGATAGCCGTGATTCCGCTGCCAACGACAAGGTGGATGGGGCTACCACCCACGCTCGTGGCACCGATAGTGGTAGGCGCAGCGTAGCTAGTTGTGACTCCACCGACACAGGTGGAGGTGGCGGCGCCCATGACAGATGGGTCACAACCGGGCATGACTACAGCGTCGGCCGAGGTATCGGCCTGACCCGTACCATTGGCAGCCCAAGCGGCAGCGGCCGACGTAGGTCAGATGGAAGGGGACACGGTCGAGGGATCCCCAGAAATCGTGGTGCTAGGGGAAAGGCTCATGTCCTCACCGCTGACCTCTTCCATCATTGAAGGGGGCGTTTCAGTGGAGGCCACCTCCGTTGAGAGGGATCGGTGGTGCTTGAGGCCAGCGAGGAGTTGTCCCTGATCCCGACCTCGGTGGGCAGTAGCACACCCACGTGGGGCATGCCCCTGCTCTGATGGACGGACCCGCAGGATTCGGCGTCAGCGTCCTTTACTCTCAATGACGCCATAGAGAGAATGGAGCGAGAGAGCCTCAACTTGGGGATCGCGACTGTGCTCGAGGTCCTAGCCAACGCCGTGGGGGCACTATGTGACATTGTCGTTCCCTCTGGCCAGGTATTTCTTGGTCTTGCTTCTTATCTTCATCTTCCTTTATATATCTTTTGTTTTCTAACCATCATTTCCCTGCAGTCCCTCATAGCTCATTGCCGAGGGAAATCCCAGTTCCTCTGTCGCTAGAAGGAAGCCTAGGACCGCCTCATCGAGGAGGAATGGTTGTGCAGGGAGGTGATAGCGCAGCTCGCTGCTGCCCAGCAGAGGGTGGCCAAGCTGACTCCCCATGCCAAGGAGGCGACCAATCTTTGGTCATGGATGGCCAAGGCCCATTGGGATGCTAACCAGGCCAAGCAGGCATTCGAGGTTCTGGCGGTGAGGTTGTGGAATGATGATGAAGGAGCCACCAAGGTGAGGAAAGAGCAGGATGGGCTACTCCAAAAGGATGCCAAGACCCGCCAATGGATGCTTGACCTCCTAGGCGAGGTTGAGAGGGAGAGGGAGCTAAAGCTGGGGGCCAAGGAGAAGCTCGTGGCCTTGGAGAAGAAGGCGAGTCAAAATGTCTCAACAGTTGAGCGGCTGCGCAAGGAGCTGGATGAGCATATCCAAACCACGGAGAGGCTCCGCTCGGAGCATGTTGCGGCTCATGAGGAGTGTGATTAGGCTTTCCAAGAGCACGACCAAGCCTACTAAGAGCACGACAATGCGCAACAGAAGGTTGGCTCCCTCTAGGCCAAGCTCAAAAGGGAGACGGCCTGGAAGCTGGAGGCCGAGAGCTTTTCCATCGGGCTAGCTGTGGATCTCGCTGAGGTGAAGAGAAATCTTTAGGTGGAGAGTGACGAGCTCGGTATCCTGAGTGCTGCCCTCAGAGTGGTCTACGACGACCTTGAAGTGGTATAGTCAGAGGGGACTAGCTCGCTCATAGCCTGTGCCATCGAGATCTTGGCTCAGGTGCATCAGCTCGAGAGAAATACCCTTCACACCAGTATCAATCAGTCCTTCATGATTGCTCATTCTCATTATGGGGACAACATCAATTTGGAGGCGATGAGCCATGGCTACATGCCTAGTTACGAAGCCTGCGAGCTAGAGGAGATGGAAACAGCGGTGGCTCCCCTTTCGCAGAACTTGGCAGACAAGATTGAAGATATAGTACTCCCCTAGTGGGGCTAGTTAGTTAGGTGAATTCAAGCCATGGAGCCAATAATCTTGTAATGAACAAGTATTTTTGTTTTAAACGTTTGTCGTTTTCTAATCATGAAAAGGAGTGTGACGCGAACTCATGGTGAACATGTTTTTATCTCGATTGTAAAGCGAGTATGTGTGACCTGACCCCTTCCGTCGTTGGTTCTATTCAGCTCGAGCCGGTGAAAAAACTTTGATTACGCTAGGGAGCAAAAGCGCCGTAGCTGCTATGATGTAGGTCTTTTAGCAGTCCACCCGGTTTTACTCATAGTTTGTTTCCATGACTCTTACTTTTTAGTCCTTAATATAGGAAGGGGTCGGATGCGAGTTTTTGAGTGAGAGTATTCACCTATCAGCCCCCGAGTGAGGCCTGGCCCCTGGCCGCTCACAGGGGTTGGGTGTCACTAAGAAACAGGGAAGCAAATTGAAATTGATAAGGAAGAGTGTTTTTTATTTCAAAAACACGGTTTTACATAAGTACGTCAACGACTCAGAAAAGAGCTAAGGGTAAAAGCGACATAGCTGCTCAATGTTCCATGCGTTGGTGAAGATTTGGCCATCGATGGTTTTGAGCTTGTAGGTTCCCAGTCGGAGCAACTCCGTGACGACATACGGTCCTTCCTATGGTGGCGATAACTTGTGGCGATCTTTGTTGCTCTGGACAAGGCGGAGTACCAAGTCTTCGACGTTGAAGCCCCGACCCCGCACCCGACAGCTGTGGTACTAGTGCAATGCTTGCTGGTATTTAGTCGAGCAGAGGAGGGCTATGTCACACGCTTCATCGAGCTAATCCAGGGCATCTTTGAGGGATGCCTTGGCTCCCTTCTCATTGTACGCCCTGACCCTTGGTGCCCCGTACTTGAGGTCGGTTGGGATGATGGCCTCAGAGCCATAGACCATAAAGAAGGGAGTGTAGCCAGTGGTCCGGCTGGGGATTGTCCTTAGGCTCCAGAGAACCGCTGGGAGCTCCGTGACCCATCGGGCACTAAACATGTTCAGCCAGTTGAAGATCCTTGGCTTGAGGCCTTGTAGGACCATACCATTCACGCGCTTGACTTGCCCATTTGTATGGGGTGCACCACGGTGGCCCAATCGACATGGATATGATGCTCATCGATGAACTGGAGGAGCTTCTTACCTGTGAATTGAGTGCCGTTGTTCATTATGATAGAGTTCAGGACTCCAAAATGATGGATAATGTCGAGGAAAAATAGCACGGCTTGCTCAGATTTGATCATGAAGATCGGCCGAGCCTCTATCCATTTTGTGAACTTGTCTACGGTGACAAGTAGGTGCGTGTAGCCCCCAGGCGCTTTTTAAGAGGTCTGACCATATTGAGCCCCTAGACCATGAACGACCATGTAATGGGGATGGTCTGGAGTGCTTGGGCAGGAAGATGGGTCTACCGAGTGTAGTATTGGCACCCTTCATAGGTGCGTACATCTTGCTCGACATTGGCTACTACTGTCGGCCAGTAGAAGCCTTGTCGGAACACATTCCTGACCAAGGTTCTAGCAGTGGCATGGTGCCCGCAAACCTCACTATGGATGTCGTCTAGCAGCTGCTTCCCTTGCTCGATCGGGATGCAGCACTGCAGGATCTCGATGTGGCTGCATTTATAGAGCTCTTCCTCTATGACAACAAACAACTTGGAGTGGCGCATGAGCCGCTGAGCCTCCATCTTGTCAGCTGGTAACACATCTCGAAGAGGTAGTCAGGGTAAGGCGTTCTCTAGTTGGTAGGAGGGTCAGGCTCCACCGCTAGGTTAGTGTCATTCTCCATCACCAGACCTTCATGGACCTCCAAAGCTTCGAGGTCGGATGGGGACGATTGAGGGCCGATGCCCGAGCCTAGGGTGGGTAGCATGTTGTCGGCTCTAGCCCCCGAGCCTCAGTAGAAGGGGCTAGAAGAGGTCGTCGGTTGCCTAGCCCTAGAGCCCTAGGCTGAGGTGTCGAGTGAAGCTGTCAGTCGCCCAACCCCTAGGTCCAAGATGGGTAGATTGCCACCAGCCTACCCCGACTCTTCGTATTGGACCGAGGGTTTGTGTTGATCGCTAGAAAAGACGCTAGCTGGGACTGGCTCTCGGCTGGATGCCATTTTGCTAGCTCATCGACTGCCTCATTGAGCCATCGAGGGATGTTGTTGAGCTCGAGGTCATTGAACTTGTCCTCCAGCTTGTGGACCTCCTAGTAGTACGTGGCCATCTCGATGTTGTGACACCTTGACCCCTTCATGACATGGTCGATGACTAGATGGGAGTCGCCTCGGATGTCGAGCCATCGGATACCCAACTCTATCGTGATGCATAGGCCATTGATAAGAGCCTCGTACTCTGCCATGTTATTTGATGTAGGGAAGTGGAGGCGGACCATGCACTTCATGCGCACCACAAGGGGCGAGACGAAGACTAGCCCGACGCCGGCGCCCTTCTTCATCAGTGAACCATCGAAGTACATGGTCTAGTACTCTTGATTGATGGCTGCTGGTGGCATTTGGATCTTGGTCCATTCTACTATGAAGTTGGCTAGAGGCTGAGACTTGATGGTGGTCCATGGGACATATGAGATGCCTTGAACCATCAATTCAAGAGCCCACTTGCCAATTCTTCCTGTTGCATCCTGATTCTAGATGACCTCACCGAGAGGAAAGGATGTCACCACCATCACTGGGTGTGACTCGAAGTAGTGATGCAATTTTTGCTTGGTGATGAGGATGGCATAGAGGAGCTTTTGGATCTAGGGGTAGCGGGCCTTGGAGTCAGACAAGACCTCACTGATGAAGTACACAAGATGTTGTACTTTGAGGGCATGCCCCTCTTCCTCTCGCTCGACCACAAGTGCGGCGCTGACTGCCTACATGGTGGCCGTGATGTAGAATAGGAGATGCTCCCCGATGGTCAGGGGAACCAAGATTGGGGCCCTTGTCAGGAGTTCCTTGAGCTTATCAAGTGCCTCCTGGGCCTTGGGTGTCCATTCGAAGCGGTCGCCTTTCTTTAGGAGTTGATAAAGGGAGAGGCCTCGTTCACCAAGGCATGAGATGAAGCGGCTGAGTACAGCGAGGCACCCTGTGATCCGCTATACCCACTTTATGTTCTATATTGGGCCCATCCTCATGATGGTTGAGTTTTTTTCCAGGTTGGCTTCGATGCCACGCTCAAAAACGATGAACCCAAGTAGCATACCCCTCGGAACACCGAAGATGCATTTTTCGGGGTTGAGTTTGATGCCATTCGCTCGAAGTTGAGCGAAGGTCAACTCATGGTCGATTACAAGCTTGTCGATACGTTTGGATTTGACTACGATGTCATCCACGGAGTCCTCAATGGTCTGACCGATGAGGTTACCAAAACACTTGAGCATGCAACGCTGGTATGTAGCCCCACATTTTTTAGACCAAATGGCATTGTGACATAGCAGTATGATCCAAAGGGGGTGATGAAAGAAGTCGTGAGCTGGTCAGACTCCTTCATCGTGATCTGATGGTACCTAGAGTACGCATCAAGGAAGCAGAGGGTTTCGCACCCTAAGGTCAAGTCGACTACTTGATCTATGCATGGCAAACAAAATAGATCCTTTGGGCACACTTTGTTGAGACCAGTGTAATCAACACACAATCTCCATTTTCCACTCTTTTTCCTTACGAAAATAGGATTGGCTAACCATTTAGGATGATACACTTCCTTGATGAATCCGGCCGCCAAAAGCTTCGTAATCTCCTCATAGATGGCTCTGCGCTTCTCCTCATCGAAGCGGCGTAGCCGTTGCTTCATCGGCTTGGTGTCTGGCCTGATCTTCAAGGCATGCTCGGTGACTTCCCTTAAAATGCCCAGCATGTCCGAGGGTTTCCACGCAAAGATGTCTCTATTGGCGTAGAGGAAGTCGACAAGCAAGCTTTCCTATTTGGGGGAAAGTGCGGTGCTGATCCAAAGCACCTTACTGTCGGGGTTGCTGGGGTCCACAAGGAGCTCCTTGACGCCTTTAGCAGGCTCAAAGGACCTAGCCAACCACTTGGAGTCCAAAGGCTCCTCGGTGGTCCTTTCCTAGATAGTAGCAAGCTCATTGGAGGCAACGATTGTGGTGGCGTGCTCATAGCACTCCACCTTGCATTTGTAGGCATGCTAGAAAGAAGTGTTGATGGTGATGACCCCTTGTGGGCCCGACATCTTTGAGCTTTAGGTAGGTGTAGTTGGGGACGGCCATGAACTTTGCTTAACATGGCCGTCCGAGGATGGCGTGGTAAGTTCCATGGAACCCTACCATCTCAAAAGTGAGGGTCTCCGTTCTGTAGTTGGTCGGATTCCCAAAGGTGATGGACAGATCGATCTGCCCAAGCGGCATGGCTTGCTTCCCCATCACGATGCCATGGAAAGGCACCCTAGTCGGTTGGATGCGTGATCGATCAACGCCCATGGCGTCGAGCATCTCGACATATAGGATATTGAGGCTATTGCCACCATCCATCAGTGCCTTGGTAAGCCGCTTCTTGCCGACGATCGGGTCAACGACGAGCGGGTACCTCCCCGGCTGAGGGATGCTGTCAGGGTGGTTGGTCCGGTTGAAGGTGATGGCGGACTCTAACCACTAGAGGAAGGCGGGCGTGGCGGGCTTGGTCGTGTAGACCTCATGACACGCCAACTTTTGCCAGCATTTGGAGTCTTAGGCCGTCGACCCCCCCGAAGATCATGAGGCATCCATCAAGGGTTGGGAAGCCATCGTCCTTCCCGTCGGCGTCGTCCATCATTAGCTTGGGGTCTTTTCTCGGCTCTCCTTTGCTAACATCACCAGACAAGAACCGCTTCATGAGGGCACCATCCTTGTATAAGTGCTTGACAGGGAAGGCGTGGTTCAAGCATGGTCCTTCGAGCAGCTTTTCGAAGTGGTTGGGGTGCCCTCGGTGGGCTTCTGACCATCCTTACAGTCGACAGTGGCCACAAGTGAGCTCTCACACTGTTGCTTGTTCTTCTTCTTATGGGGACGGTTGGAGGCGCCTTCATGGACGTCGTCGTTCTGCTTTGGCTTGCCCTTGGAGCGGTCAAAGATAGCTCCAACTGCCTCTTTGCCCGAGGCATGGCTGGTGTCAATGTTGAGGAGCTCCATGGTGGTCCTAGGACCCTTGCGACCCAACTTGTGGACCAAGGACTCACAGGTGCTCCCAGATAGGAAGGCCCCGATGACGTCAGCGTCGACGATGTCAGGAAGCTCATTGCACTGCCGAGAGAAGCGACGAATGTACTCACAAAGAGTCTCTTCAAACTTTTAACAGTAGTTTTTGAGGTCCCATGGGTTTCCATGGTGTGTGTAGGTGCCCTGGAAGTTGCCCACAAAAAATCTCCTTTAGGTTCGCCCAACTGTGGATGCGGCTGGGCAGAAGGTGCTCCAACCATGTTCGTGCTGAGTCAGCGAGGAAGAGGGGGAGATTGTGAATAATGAAGCTATCACTATCCATGCCACCAGCCTAGCAAGTGAGCCGATAGTCCATGAGCCATAGCCCGGGGTTCGTTTCCCTAGAGTACTTTGGGACATGGGTCGGTGGCCGGTATCGTGGTGGGAAGGGTGCATTGAGGATGTGCCGACCAAAAGCTTGGGGCCCCAGTAGGTCAGGGCTCGGGCTCTAGTCCTCAACGCTGTCATAGCACCCACCATGGTGAGGGTGGTAGCCATGGCTGGCCCTGTCCATTTCACCGCTGTGGGCTCTCCTGCGGGCATTCAGAGTGTCATGGGCATTGTGATTGCGGCCAAGGCGCTCACGCACCAGGACCACAACCCTCTGTCCATCGTCACGTGTTGCCTACTAGATGGAGGCATCCTTGTCATGTTGCCTCGAGGGCACATGGTGACCAACGTCGAGCTCGCGTCATCGGGACAGCGAGCTCTCTGCTTGCTGCACCGCAGCATGCTCGAGTAACATGTGGATCTCTCGATGTGCCCAACGGTCCTCAGATGTCATGGGCTCAAGGAGCCCTTGGAGAAGGGCTACCACTGCCGCTTTGTTCTTGCTTGCTCGGGCGAAATGTGGGATGCCCCCGTCGTCCTCGATGATCCTCTGGTTCACCTCGCGTTCCCTAGCACGCGCTCGTCCACCATCTCCTCGTCGTGTGATCTCTTGCTCGAGCTCCGTATGTTCTTGCTTGAGTTGGAGCCATGCCTCCTCGAGCTCCTAGTGCTGCGCACACAACTTCTGCTCCTACATGTGTAGCAAAGCCCCGCGCCTTCATCGTCGTCGTTGTCATCGCGCAGCGGATCAGCCGCCTCATGGATGCTTTTGGTGCGCCATTCGGGAGTCTCCGCCATAAAGCACTCCCATGAGGGGTGATGGCTTCCCCTACTGGAGTCGGAGCCAGAAAACAATTACCTCTAGAGAATATGTATCATTTCTTGGTAATCTTATTGGGGTTTTCTCAGTGAGTCAAAGATTTTTATATGGCTATTGGGCATATCGATGACCACCAGTAACCAGTGAAAGCTGCATGTTTATACACATGCATAACTCATTAATTAAAGTCAACATGGGGTAAGCAAAAAAATGTGAAAAAGACATTAACACCCACTTGAAGTTGTAAGGGAAGAGTATCATTGTCTTGTCATGTTGGTTATCTAAGAACTTCAACATATTCTTCTCCGCTTGAGGTCGCCATTCAACATATGGAGTAATTTTGTCCTTGAATGTGCAATATGGACCCATATTACCCAACATGCATGATTAGTAGTTAATTAAAAGATCCAAAATATCCATCACTCAACATGATTAATTAATATCCTATACCACACAACTATTTTAGTCTCAAACATTAATTTATTAAAGCCATGATACAATGTAGACAATCCCAAATAGCACTAAATAAACTAAAGCTACAATGCACTTCAGCAGAATAAGGATTTTAGGAGGTAGTCGCCACTACTACACAAATGATTTTAGGAGGTAGTGCACAAACATTAACGGAGGCGGGTACAAAATCCAACCGCGTCCTAAAATGCCATGCTATTAACGGAGGCTATCATTTTCATTTTATGAGGCGGTCACGTTTACCCACCTCGTAAAATCAATTTATGGAGACGATCAAAAAATAACCGCCTCCTAAAATCATTTTATGGAGGCAGACGCCTTAAGACAACCGCCTCAAAAAATCCCCAATTTTTGGAGGCAGTCATCTTAGAGTGTCCGTCTCCATAAATCAATTTTCGGAGGCAGACACACTATATGGCGTGCCTCCTAAAGTCCTGGCCTAGCGCCGAGCCCAGCAAAGCCCATATTATTGGGCTCATATATAAGTACGACTTAGGGTTTCATTTTCATTTCTCTACAACACTCCCTGTCCCCTCCTCTCCCTTCCTGAGCACACATCTCTCCTCTCTCCAAGCGCGCGGTGCATGGTCCTCCTCTCTCAAGCGCATGGCTCTCCTCTCCTGAGCGCACGCCCTCCCCCTCCCTCTCCTAGCGCCTACCTCCTCCCTCTCTCGGCGTGGCGACGCTCTCCCTCCTCCCTCTCCCAGTGTGGGGTGCTCTCCCCCCTCCCTTTCCCAGCGTGGTGGCACTCCCCCTCCCTCTCCCTGCACGGCGGTGCTCCTCCCTCCCTCTCCCTGTGTGTCGGTGTTTTGAGTTACCGACTAGTAAATTTCTAGTATTGTGCATCTGGCTCGGATGGTGTGCTTAGAGGACATGAGGTTTATACTGGTTCGGGTAGAAAGTCCCTACGTCTAATTCATCGCTACTGCTCGTGTTACTCGCACTCAAAGTTTGTAGTAGGGGTTACACAAGGGCGAGAGAGGGACAGGTCCCAAGTCTCCGATGTGCGTTTGATGCTAAGGCATGTAAGGTGTGTGTGTATAGCCATATAGAGTCGTCTACAGCTGTGTTTTTACCTCCTTCATGGGGCATCCAGCTTCCCCTTTTATAGTCCAAGGGGATGAGCATATTACAGAGAAGAAGAGAGAGATAGAGGGGAAAAGTCAAGGAGAAGAAGGCCTCTAGGACCGCCGGGCCTTTCTTCCCCTTGATGCGGGTCCTGCCGACACTGTAGATGGTGACAAGGATGGCTCCATGCCGGGGACCTGATCGCCACTAACGCCATGCCCTGGCATTGTCAGCAGGTCGTGGCATCCTATTCCATCCCAGCGGGCGACACGGCAGACCAACGTTCTGGTTAGCGACTGTATAGGGAGTATGCAGCATAGTGACCATGCGTCCGTCACTATTGGTGATGTGAATTTCCTCGAGTGACATGTCGTGGGCACGGGTCATGATGAAATGTGTCCACCCCCTGCGTGGTGCCAAAAGTTTGACCTTTGGTCGTACTTTTTGGCCCATAGTGGTTGGCGACGGTATGGGCTTCTGTCGGTAGCCACGTCTGAGGGGTCAAGCAAGGTGGAGCTCCCAACCTAGAGGTCAGGCGAAGCGGAGTCCTCGACCTAGAGGTCGGGCGAGGTGGAGCCCGCCCCCAGTGGTCGAACAAGGCGCAGCCCCTGACCTAGAGGTCAGGCAAGGTGTAGACCGCCCCTAGAAGTCGGGCGATGCGCAGCCTGCCTCCGGAGGTCAAATGAGGCACAGCCCCCAACCCAGAGATTAGGTGAGGCAGAGCCTACCCCCGGAGGTTGGGTGAGCTAGAGGCCGTGCCCTAGCGGTCGGGCAAGGTGGAACCTGCGCACCTAGGGGTCGGTTGGAGCTATAGTCACGCACTTTACTGCTCGGGTGAATCAATGTTGATGACCATTAGCTCTTCCCCTTTGGGTACCCTACTATTGGTCCCTTACACTGTGTGAGCGGTAGCGCGTGAGTGGCGGTGTGGTGGCAGATCTACCGACGGCGCTCCTCTGCCGCCTCCACCAGATCCGGCCACGGCACGGGTGGATTCGGCGACTGTGGCGCATGGGGAGGCCAGATTTGGCCCGAGTGCAGGTGGATTTGGTGACTGTGGCGCACGGGGAGGCTAGATCCGGCCCTAGCGTGGGTGGATCTAGTGGCGATGGCGCACGGGGAGGCTGAATCCGGCCTCGGTGTGGGTAGATCTGGTTAGGTGTGCTGCGTGGATCTCCTCTAACGGCAGTGGGCTCCACCACAACGGCCAGATGTGTTGGCAGATCGAGCTCCCCATGGCAGATCGAGCTCGCCTACGGCAAATCAAGCTCCCCAGCAGCGGCGGCGAGCATCATAGATCCAAGCCCAGGCCCAGTTCGGGCTATGGGTTTTTTTCCTTTTTTCTTGTTTTATAATTTATTTTTGAAGGCGGGTAAAGCAACCGCCCCTATTAATCCGTATTAACCGTGACCTTTGATTGGAGACGGTTGTAATGCCCGCCTCCATTAATTAATTTGGCCCACCTCCATTATTCTTTTGTGTAGTAGTGTGCCATCTATGACTCTCTATACTCATTTTCATCAACAACTATAAATTTATCATTTTGTGAACCTTGAAATTAAATGAGCTATATACTAGCAAAGAAAGGTGGATACTCATCTAATTTTGATCAACTACTTTAAGCTTTCTTCTTCAACATTTGCAAACTATCAAGTGAGTTTGAGCTCAAATGGTGTTCAAATCCAAAAAAAAATCCACCATTCTTTCTAATGTAAAAAACCTTAAATTTCTCTATTTCTAAACCATGAAATGAGGCAATGAAAGGTGTATACTAGTTTTGATGAACTACTATAAGCTTCCTTCATCTACATATATGCAAACTATCAAGTGATTTCGAGCTCAAATGGCATATAAATAAAAAAAATCCACCATTATTCCCAATCTAAAAAACCATAAATTTCTCTATTTCTAGACCATGAAATGACCCATGCTAGTGATGAAACATGAGAGGATAAAGTTGCTAACCTTTAGAACCAAAGAATGGATGGAGGAATCGAATGAAGTCTTGAAATGGCCGGAGACGAGCAAGAATAGAGCTGGAGACGAGCAAGAACAGAGAGCTTGAAATGGCTTAGGCTGGGGGAGGAATAAGGAGAAAGTATATAGCCCAGGACCAGTAGTCTCGGTTTGTGGTTCAAACCCGGACTATAGGTGGAATTCTAGTCCCGGTTGGAGCCTCAAACCGGGATTTAAGAATTAATCATGGTTAGTAGCTCCAACAGGAACTAGAGGATGACCTTTAGTCCCAATTTGAGCCACCAACTGGGACTAGAGGCCCCCTATTGCAAAAGCCTGCAGCTCTAGCCATTGGGCAGGGGACTTTAGTCCCAGTTGGTGGCTCCAACCAGGGCTAATCCTACCTTTAGTCCTAGGCCCAAATATGGTCGGGACTAAAGCCAAAAACCGATGCAAACCAAAATTCTATTCTCCAGTAGTGAACAAAGAGATGATTGTCACACCCAATTTTAAGGATAAAATTGAATGCATAAAGCTCATTGTGCCCAAGGATCAGTCACATACATAAGTCGACAAATTACATAAAGTATCATCACGGTGTTTCTTACATTCACGATTAATAACATCACATAGTCTTACACAACACAGCAGAAGATAAAAAGACAACTCTCTCATGGAACTCCATCATAGGGAAGGTCAACTGGTTGACCACAAGCCTAATAATCCTCAGGAAACTCCTCATACACGTTGTCATCTGTTACCAATCCAGGATTTTTATCCAAATATAGAAAGTAAACAAGCGTAAGTACTTCCCGTACTTAACAAGATAACATGGGGTTATGTAGCTCATAAAGGATGACACAGGTTTACAGCAGTTAGCACTTTTAGTAAGTCAAGATTTTATTATCAAGTATTATCAAGTTATGCTTAAGCTCCCATTTATACCCACATAATCAGATATCAGAATCATTTGCATCATATTATCATCATATACCATCATAAATGAACCACAATGAGTAACCACTTATTCTATGAGTTTTCTGGGCTGCTCGTGATCATGAGCACGGCTGTTATAATAGTTTGTAACCCTCTGCAGAGGTGGTGCACATTCACCGCGAGTCGTGATTCCCATATGCCCGAGTTAATTACTCCCATGTCACTGCCAAGGTGAGCGGGCAGGGTACACTCTGAAGCTATTTCATAGGTTTCTCTAACAAGTTAGGGCCGCTAGGTTTCCTCGGTAGGCAGATGTAGGAACCCCCCTTTCCTATGGCACATATCCATCGTGGCTATACACATAGGAACAGAGGCAGCCCTATACCCAACGTGGCAAGCCCCTTTTGCACTATAAAGGTAACCTCTAACAAGCTAGAAAAGGTCATATTACTGAGCTAAAGTCAGAGCCATATGACCCTCACGGTTGCACTGTCAGTCTCAGCTTTTGCCGATAGATAAGTCCTTATGGAGGGCCGAGAGCAACATGATCGAAAGTCATTTGCTCCTTCGCCCTATGGATCAGTTGTTAAAAAGCATGTTTTACCTTTAGTTCCATAGAACCATTAACCATTGTATAGACCACATTCAGTTAGAGTGCTAGCAATCTACCCATATGCAACTAACCCATAGGAGTCAAGGAAACATGTCATCAAATGTTTAGGATGTCCTTATGGTTATCAAAGTTAGACACATGCACATGAGTGAATGATTAAAGTAAATAGGACATCAAGGTAGGCCCATGCTATACTTGCCTTGGTTAGCAAACTCCTGCAAATCCTACTGGTCGTCAAAGTACTCCTGGTCACCAACGTTCTCCTCACCGTCTGAACACGACCAACACAGCAACATACAATATTCCAGGAACATTCATGCAAAGTAAACAATACTATAGTTAGAATGGTACACCAACAGTTTAGAAAACAAATTAAAATGTTTACGAAAAGAATTTACGTCTCGCTACGATCACGGCAATGCGAAGTTCACGACAAACGGACCTAAAACACGAAAGTTATGATTTAAACAGGATTTCCTATAGCAATTTATTTAACTAAATCTAATCTCAAAATTTAAAAGTTGCAAACATGATTAATAGTGGTACTAACACGTAGATTATGAAATTATGAAACTAACGCAATTTGAACGGGTCGATTCGGAGCTAAAACGACGATTCTATGAGCAAAACAGTGCAATGGTATTTCTATAAATACCAAAAACGTATTTTCGACTAAAATAGTGTATTTTACTTTTTCAAAAGGGGAAAGCGTACTCTATAAATGTGCTTTGGACTATGGGTTAGGACCTAGAAAAGCTTAGGGTCTCTTTAGCAATTATGCCAGGGCAAAGGGGTATCGGCCATCGGTGGTCGTTGGATCAAGAACAGACGACTCGGATTAGATCTGGGGGAGGGAGAGAGAAAGAGTTGGCCGGAACAGTGGCTCCAGCAGCGGCGCTCCATGGCCAGCGGCGTTGAGCTCGCCGAAGTGTTCGGTTCAGGGGCTACGGTCCATGGTTCGATGAACCGAGAGCACCGGGAGAAAGAGGGGGAGCAGGGGACCTCGCTCAGGCCGATACGGCGGCCGGAGGATGCGGCTGAGGTGGCGGTCGCCATGGTCGACGGCCAGGAGCTATCGGGCGCATGTGAATAGAGCCCTAAAGGTCGTGAAACAAGGAATTAAGGGCATGGGGGGAGAAAGAGGGGAGCACGGTGAAATTCAGAGACAGAGGCAACTCGTGGACGACTGTCCGTGCGGAGGGCGGACGGCGGATCCCGGCGTGGTAGTTACGGCTTCCTCGTGCACAGGTGAGTGTAGAATTGGAGCGGGGACGAACAGCAGGGAGGGCGGTGGGGTCATGGCTCGCTTTTGTAGAGGCCGGGCACGATGGGGGGGCGCTCCCGCGATGCGCGATGTGTGCACGGAGCGGCGACAGTTGCGCCAGGACCGAGCGCTGTGGTTGCGGGAGGAGGGGGACGGCGCTGACACGCGGGCCTGGGCTGGCAGCGGCTGAGGTGCGGGAAAAATGCGGCGGCAGTTGTTGGCACATGGTGCTAGGCCGCGCAAAGCCAGGCTGGCTCACCCGAGTGGGCCGGCGCGGAGGGAGAAAGGGGAGCTGGGCCAGCGGGGAAATGGCCTGCGGGCCGAATGAGGAAGAAAAGGGAGAGAAATGAAGAAGCCTTTTTCTTTTTATTGTCCAAAGTTTTAGCAAACCATTTTTAAATTGGTTTTGTATCCAAATTCAAATTTAATCAAAACCAATCATTACAAAGATGAAAGTGCAGCAGCATGTATGCATAAAAAGGTTACTAGCCTTATATTTGATTTTAATTTCCCAAAAATTATTAATTTCCTATATTTGAATGCACACATAATAACATAATTAAATCAAATTTTTCTTATTTCAAAAGACTGAAATTTTTGGGTGTTACAATTCTACCCCCCTTAAGGTGAATCTCGTCCTCGAGATTCGGGTGATTGCTCACTCAAACAGTTAGGGATAAGACTTTCGCAATTCCTCTTCTCTTTCCCAAATAGCCTCATCCTCTGTATACCGATTCCACTGTACCTTGCACATTTTTATCACTCAGCTCCTTGTAACTTTTTCTGCAGTTTCCAAGATCTTTATCGGATACTCTTCATATGTAAGATCTTGTAACATCCCAGATGTTTAGCACTTAATAAAACTTTAATCATGGTCATTATCATGCATAATCATCAAGCATCATGGCATACAAGCATCTCATGATTCAAATTGTACCATGTATATGTTGCATAGGAGTGGTGATATCATTTCTTGGAATGTTACCAAAAGACATCCATTTAAGTGTTTTGTTATTTTATGGAGCAAGAAATTCTTCAACAGTTAAAAGTTTGGTGTATGCAAATTGTTGAGTGCAAAGTATATACTTCACCATAGTACCAAAGCTGGATTGTGAAATTTAGTTAAATATGTTAAATTGTGAGTTTCAAATTTGAATCTAATATCAAGTTCTACAAATTTGATTCTATGAATTGGTACAAAACTTGTATTTTGAAATGGTGAAGTTGGTTGGATAGTTTGGAATAGGAATAATTACTAGATAATTCCTCAAAAATAGCTAAACAACTAATTTAAATTCTCAATTAAATGAATGAACAGTGCACATTTGTTTGAGTTTCAATCCATAATTTCCAAACTGTTTTGAATTTCAATTTGATCCTTAAACCAAAGTTGAAGATCTTTTTATGTTCAACAACTTTGCTTAAAGGATCTCACCACTTTACTTAACAAATTTAAGAGAAATTTGAAAGGGGAAGCTTCTGCCTATCTGCTACAGTAGTCCGGCAACACCAGAGCGCCACCTAGCCATTGCCGTGCTCAAAGTCGCCACCGCCAAACCATTTCCAGAACCTGGGCACGTCCTTGAGCTAGTTGCCGACCTCGTACAGTCGCTGGCATGCCTCAACTAGTCGCCCTGCCCGTATAAAGGCCTTAGCAACACTGCAGTCCCTTTCCTTCTCTCTGTTAGCCGTCGCCGTCGCCCGCTCTTGTCGGGAAAATTCGCTGCCTCTACTCAACCCCAACTCGATTGCATGCTTTGACAGCTCCTCCATCACCTTGTGAAGCCCCTTGACCAGCTCTATCCGCTTGAGTTCACCAGAGTCGGCCGAACGCTGTCGTCTCCTTCACTGCCGGCCGTAGCTCTGCCGAGCCTCGCTTCACCGTGGCCAGCACGCTCTAGTAGCTCTCTTCCCCTTCCAAGACTGGTTCTATGTTCCTTGTACCATGTTGATGCTTAGAAGCTTACCGGTTAAACCTTTCATGCTCTGTAGCCACCGAAATAGCCGCACCCGCCGTTCACGCTGCGACCAGCCGCCATGGCCACCGAGCTCGCCTCCACCATGGCCGGCCTACTCCGGCTGCTCTCGCTCCTTTCTCTCTCTTGTTTTGCCCTTACCTCTGTGCCGTGATGCTCACAAGCAAACCAGTTGCTCGTCTTATCCACAGGACACGTCAGAGCACAGTCTGCCACCATGTCCGCCGCTGCAGGTCACCGATGCACGTGGGCAGCCCTTCACAGGCCATCTCCGGCAACAATTCGTCCACACACGGGTGTGCACAGGCCCTTGCTTGCTCCAGCACCTCTCCCTCGCCGCCTACGTGCGTCAGTCGGCCAAAAATCGAGCCTCTCTGGCGTCCTCTGTTCTTCAAACTCATGACAGGGGCTTCACGCCGAATAGAAACTAATACAGGGGCCTAAATGCGAAGAGCGTGACTCAGGTGAATAGTTCGCTACAGGGTTTTTTCTTTTTCTTTTTCTATTTTTCAGCTAAAACTTGTGAATTTGATTGCTATTTATTGGTGCACACTAAAATCATGAAACTTTTTGTGTAGCCTCTTCATGATGTCCTCTATGTAGGAAAAATATGAAACCATGAAAATCAATAGTTTTTGGATGCTTAAAAATTTGCTCTTTTAATTAAGAAATGCTTGTTGTGTGATTTTTATAGGCCAAAATAAATATCCTGTGACCATGAAACTTTTATTGTATCTGTTTATTGTTAAAGCCTGCCTCCACAAAAAGTTTGGGATTAATTTGATGATGTTTAATTATACTCTTATTTATATGCCTTAATTATTAGTTAATAATTGTCAAAATGATAAACATAAATCATGAGATGTCCTGAATGGTTTTTGGAGTTGATTATAGATCATGAAACACCCCACCCCTGCTATGTCATGGCCAAGTGATTACCTTCTTGATATGCTTATGTTCACCCTTTAGTTAATAATTCTAAATGACTTAATTAAGAATTTCATTAGTAAATGCATGTTAATAAACTTGATTGCTTCTTAGATGCAACCTCTTGGGTAAAAAGTAAAAGTTATACATTCCCTTGTATATTGTTTATACATGTCTTTTCATGATGAAGCTTTAGTTGGTAAGAATGTATGATAAGTGAACCTTTGACTTGTTAGAAGAATGACTAAAAATGCTTTATGATAATTATTTGCAACTGTACCACGAAGAAAAGTTGTATTCAAGTTATTAATTTTTGCATCCATCGTCAAGCATCATGTTTTATATCTCGCATCATATTAAACATGGCATTGTTACTACGTGTAGTGAACGAAAGCGAGAACATGGTAGTCAATCAAGTTGTGGAAGAAGTTAATCTGTCTGTTGAAGTCGGATTTGATATCTGTGGAACGTCTCTGGAACCTGATTATTCCGACAACCAAGGCAAGCCCCGGATGTATTTAAACCTACCTTGTGTTTTACAAATTTGTATCGCTTTTCCTTTTCAATACTGCATTAAGTGGTTAGGAGTTGAGTGAGAACCTAATTGGTGCATTACCAACCTTGTTTTTCAATATCAACCTTGTTACCCGTTTCAATCCAAGAATGCTTATTTATGCTTAGCCATGCTTAGAACGATAAAAGTCGGGTGATTACCGGTCACCTGCGAGATATAAATGGTTTCTTAGATATGACTGGTTATTTATGTGATCATGAGATATGAGCATGTGGAGTAATAAATCTAGACCGGTCGGACTCAGTGTATGGGAGCCACAAGACATGGAGGTCTTGTGAGCGGGTTCTTTCTACCTGTGCTGATTAAGACACGTCCGTTGTTGAATTGCATGAGGTGAGACTTTGTAGTACTGATCACATACTCCGGTAAGCCTTAACTTGGCTATTCTATTATGAGAATGGCTACTCGCGCACTAGGAGTGGAGAGATGGCGGGAGTAGCGTGTACCCACATGGCCAAGGGCTGGATTGGTGGAGTACTGTATTCTCGGGTGGCGCAGACCCGTTCTTGTTTTAGAGGATCTAAGGGTGGGTTGGTATATGTAGGTCAGGGACCTGCATATGTCGTGTGGTTGGGAATCCCCAGTTGGGTTATAATTGGTTTGAATCGTCGTTGCTCCTCGGTTATGGAGACTCAACTCACTGTTCATCATCGTAGTTAACAAATGAAACTTGAGCTAGATTTGAGAAAGAGTTTGGTATGAAGTTCATGATCTCATTATGGATCATGGCAGATTCATATATTGTATTTATGAAGAATTAAATGTTGAAAGAATCTTTTTAAAGAGCTTTTACGCAAAAGAACCTTGTTTATTGCTAAAGCCATACCTTGAATCCCTGAGCCTGCATTCCTGAGTCTTATCAGTTTTTATTTCGGTTAAGTCTTGTTGAGTACTTTTGTACTCAGGGTTTGTTAAACCCTTGTTGTAGGTGAGCCTCATGGGCAGGTCTGTCTTGGATCGTGCTGCATGACTATTGTTCAAATCAATGATGATAAGTAAATGTGTGACCCTTGGGTAGGGTACTTTCTTTGTGTGTTATATTTTATGTTACTAATGCCACTCCACTACTATGGTTTGTAATATTTGTTGAACTTAGTTTGTAAGGTTTGAAACAACTGGTTTGTAAACTAAGTTATTGTAAGACTTCCGCTATTTTACTCTGATGTATATATTTGAATAAATGTTGCAATACTGCAATGACTCTGTAATGGGATCCTGCTTGGAAAATCGTGGATGATTCGGGGTTCGTCGAGGACACCCGATAGTCTTCTTAAGTTACCGGGAACATATGCATAGTCGTTAGAGGTCATTGGATAGTGACAGGTGCAAGTGGTCCCTATAATTTAGGAGGTTCTACCACAGATCTTCCTTAACAGCAAGTTCTTCTAAAGGAATCTGCTTTTCTGGTACCCTCAAACACTTTTTCAATTGAGAAACATGGAACACATCATGCACACCTGACAAACTTTCTGGCAGTTCCAATTGATAGGCCACACATAAAAATTGAATGCATAAAGCTCATTGTGCCCAAGGATCAGTCACACACATAAGTCGACAAATTACATAAAGTATCATTACGGTGTTTCTTACATTCACGATTAATAACATCACATAGTCTTACACAACACAGCGGAAGATAAAAAGACAACTCTCTCATGGAACTCCATCATAGGGAAGGTCAACTGGTTGACCACAAGCCTAATAATCCTCAGGAAACTCCTCATACACGTTGTCATCTGTTACCAATCCAGGATTTTTATCCAAATATAGAAAGCAAACAAGCGTAAGTACTTCCCGTACTTAACAAGATAACATGGGGTTATGTAGATCATAAAGGATGACACAGGTTTACAGCAGTTAGCACTTTTAGTTAGTCAAGATTTTATTATCAAGTATTATCAAGTTATGCTTAAGCTCCCACTTATACCCACATAATCAGATATCAGAATCATTTGCATCATATTATCATCATATACCATCATAAATGAACCACAATGAGTAACCACTTATTCTATGAATTTTTTGGGCTGCTCGTGA
Organism: Miscanthus floridulus; assembly: GCF_019320115.1. Taxonomy (NCBI): domain Eukaryota; kingdom Viridiplantae; phylum Streptophyta; class Magnoliopsida; order Poales; family Poaceae; genus Miscanthus; species Miscanthus floridulus. The sequence goes on along the minus strand of NC_089587.1, from coordinate 116,326,293 downwards.
TCATGAGCACGGCTGTTATAACAGTTTGTAACCCTCTGCAGAGGTGGTGCACATTCACCGCGAGTCGTGATTCCCATATGCCCGAGTTAATTACTCCCATGTCACTGCCAAGGTGAGCGGGCAGGGTACACTCTGAAGCTATTTCATAGGTTTCTCTAACAAGTTAGGGCCGCTAGGTTTCCTCGGTAGGCAGATGTAGGAACCCCCCTTTCCTATGGCACATATCCATCATGGCTATACACATAGGAATAGAGGCAGCCCTATACCCAACGTGGCAAGCCCCTTTTGTGCCATAAAGGTAACCTCTAACAAGCTAGAAAAGGTCCTATTACTAAGCTAAAGTCAGAGCCATATGACCCTCATGGTTGCACTGTCAGTCCTAGCTTTTGCCAATAGATAAGTCCTTATGGAGGGCCGAGAGCAATATGATCGAAAGTCATTTGTTCCTTCGCCCTATGGATCAGTTGTTAAAAAGCATGTTTTACCTTTAGTTCCATAGAACCATTAACCATGTATAGACCACATTCAGTTAGAGCGCTAGCAATCTACCCATATGCAATTAACCCATAGGAGTCAAGGAAATATGTCATCAAATGTTTAGGATGTCCTTATGGTTATCAAAGTTAGACACATGCACATGAGTGAATGATTAAAGTGAATAGGACATCAAGGTAGGCCCATGCTATACTTGCCTTGGTTAGCAAACTCCTGCTGATCCTGCTGGTCGTCAAAGTACTCCTAGTCACCAACGTTCTCCTCACCGTCTGAACACGACCAACATAGCAACAAACAACATTCCAGGAATATTCATGCAAAGCAAACAATACTACAGTTAGAATGGTACACCAACAGTTTAGAAAACAAATTAAAATGTTTATGAAAAGAATCTACGTCTCGCTATGATCATGACAACGCGAAGTTCACGACAAACGGACCTAAAACATGAAAGTTATGATTTAAACGGGATTTCCTATAGCAATTTATTTAACTAAATCTAATCTCAAAATTTAAAAGTTGCAAACATGATTAACAGTGGTACTAACACGTAGATTATGAAATTACGAAACTAACGCAATTTGAACGGGTCGATTCGGAGCTAAAACGACGATTCTATGAGCAAAATAGTGCAATGGCATTTCTGTAAATACCGAAAACGTATTTTGGACTAAAATAGTGTATTTTATGTTTTCAAAAGGGGAAAGCGTACTCTGGAAATGTGCTTTGGACTGCGGGTTAGGACTTAGAAAAGCTCAGGGTCTCTTTAGCAATTATGCCAGGGCGAAAGGGTATCGGTGATCGGTGGCCGTTGGATCAAGAACAGACGGCTCGGATTAGATCTAGGGGAGGGAGAGAGAAAGAGTTGGCTGGAACAGTGGCTCTGGCGGCGACGCTCCATGGCCGGTAGCGTGGAGCTTGCCGGAGTGTTCGGTTCGGGGGCTACGGTCCATGGTTCGATGAACCGAGAGCACCAGGAGAAAGAGGGGAGCAGGGGACCTCGGCCAGGCCGATACGGCAGCCGGAGGACGCGGCCAAGGCGGCGGTCGCCATGGCCGGCGGCTGGGAGCTATCGGGCGCACGCGAATAGAGCCCTAGAGGCCGTGAGACAAGGAATTAAGGGTATGGGGAGAAAGAGGGGAGCACGGCGAAGCTCACCGCGGCGAAATTCGGAGACGGAGGCGACTCAAGGACGGCTGTCTGCGCGGAGGGCGGACGGCGGATCCCGGCGCGGCAGTTATGGCTTCCTCGTGCACAGACGAGCGCGGAATTGGAGCGGGGACGAACAGCAGGGAGGGCAGCGGGGTCACGGCTCGCTTTTGTAGAGGCCGAGAGCGAGGGGGGGCTCCCACGATGCGCGACGTGGGCGCGGAGCGGCGATGGTTGCGCCAGGATCGGGCGCTGCGGTTGCAGGAGGAGGGGGACGGCGCTGACGCGTGGGCCCGGGCTGGCAGCGGCTGAGGCACGGGAAAAACACGGCGGCAGTTGCTGGCGCACAGTGCTGGGCCGCGTGAAGCCGGGCTGGCTCGCACGAGTGGGCCGGCGCCTTGCTGGGCTGGCGCGGATGGGAGAAAGGGGAGCTGGGCCAGCGGGGAAATGGCCTGCGGGCCGAATGAGGAAGAAATGGGAGAGAAATGAAGAAGCCTTTTTCTTTTTATTGTCCAAAGTTTTAGCAAACCATTTTCAAATTGGTTTTGTATCCAAATTCAAATTTGATCAAAACCAATCATTACAAAGATGAAAGTGCAGCAGCATGTATGCATAAAAAGGTTACTAACCTTATATTTGATTTTAATTTCCCAAAAATTATTAATTTCCTATATTTGAATACACACATAATAATATAATTAAATCAAAATTTTCTTATTTCAAAAGACTGAAATTTTTGGGTGTTACAATGATCACCTGACCTATTAGATTCAAATCAGTCTATTAAAACAAAGCCAAAGATGTTAGAACAAAAAAAATCCTTAACGCATAACAAGCATCAAAACGAAAAGGCTACGATTGTTGTTTGGAAAACCATCAAAACTACAGGGCATAACAAGCATCAAAACAAAAGGCGAAGCCTACTATTGAGAAGTTTCTGGCTAAGTGCCAAGAACCAAATAGTATTAAAGATGCTAGTCGGCCTACCAATTCCTAGGAAGCAATTTTGCAGTAAGAATTGGCGATGGAATAATTCTTATGCATCAACTCCATTCCCTCAATATGGATCATATATGCCTATGCTTTACATGCCTTATTTTGCATTTTTTTCTTCACCATGGTATTCTTGTAATTCTTGGATGTCGTCTCCTCGTAGATATTTTTATTCAGATTAGATTACTTACAGAGAGCAAACAATTCACAAGCCATCACCTACAAATGATGACTGATTTGATCCAACAAATTGATCTGTGGTGAAAAATAAGAGCAAAGTGATTAGGCAAGTCTATCATATCAAGTATGATGGGAATTTGAAGGAAAATTCGGATATGGCCCAAAACAAAGAAAAACCGATAATTGGAGAAATATTGGTTAGTTCTATTGATCAAATTGTCCCCAATGATGAGCTTGTTTTAGAACATGTAGCTGAGTTTTGCTGTGGGGAAGATAGAGGCACAACCGTAGGTGCAACATAAATTGGCCTAGCCCGATCCCAAAATTTGCCTGGATGTTTTTCTGCAAAAGCTAAACAGAGTCTCAGATCAAAGAACAACCGTAGGTGAACAAAGCTTTGAAGAACTCTTGGACAGATATCAGAAGGAGATTACACAAAAGCAAAGGAATCAACCAAAGAAAGCAGAATATTCAAAACTACCACCCAGGAACTCAATTTTGAACAAATCAATTAGATGAAAAAGTTTATAAACTAGTTCCACGTTGTACTAATGCATTTTTTAGGAAACACAGGTATAAGTATAGTGTAATATTTGTGCTTGACTAGGAACAGTATTTGTGCCTAATGGAAACAGTAGATTATGTGTATGTCATGATTAAAGCAATATTTTATGGTAGGCCAAAGGAAAAATGACAAAAAAATGGCCACATTGCAGTGGGTTAAGTGATTGGAAACCTCTCCGATAACTTATTACTAGAACAGATTGCTCCTTTCATTTTTTACAACAGTAACAGCTGAGTTGCAGTTTCCTAGATCCTAGTAACATCCATAGATCACTAGTTTAGTTGCTGGATGAAAGAGCTTTCTGATGGAAGGCTACAAGCTCAAAGTAGATCTTAGTCATCGATCAGCAGCTATAGCAAATTAGAGGAAAGCAGGACAGGCCCAATTGACAACCAAAGTAGTTCTCAATCACCTATTTAGCACAATATAGAGCCAAAAAATGAACTACAAGAAAATTCATAGCTTGACTAGGATATAATTGTCCAAGATGTATAGATTATTTAGTTTTGTTGTTATTGTATTCATTTGTTTTCATACAACACGGATTCCCTCTCATTCAAGTTATTGGATAATAATAGGTGTCTTATGGATCTGTGCCTGAGAAGAATGGAGTTAGAGTTGGCGATGTTGTTGAAAGTTTGAATGGAGAATGTATTACTAATCTGGTTCAGGTGTGTTGTAGTTTTCATAGATTTTTTTGTAGAATATGATGAAAACAAATTTTGCTTTTATGACATTCTATTTTTTCGTTCTGCTTGATATTAGCTAGAAATTATGTTGCTGCATTTGTCTCAACAACACCTTGAAAGAAGAAACAGTGATGATTCGATACAAAGATAAAACCAAAAGGTGGCACGACAAGCACGTAAAAATAAAAGAATTCAATCCTAGTGACAAGGTCTTGCTCTTCAATTCTAGAGTCAAACTCTTAAGGCATGAGAAGCTCAGGAGCAAATGGGATGGACCGTTCAGCATCATCAAGTCATCACCACATGGTGTGACGACACTTCAAAACGACAAAGGTAAATATCTCAAGGTAAATGGATGTTGATGATCATTTTGTCAACATTTTGAATAGTAAAAAACATCACAAAAGTGTCACACATGAAAGAAGATAAGCAAAGCATGAGTTATTTTGGTTCAAATAACTTGGTTCCACATATACATGTCCTCTATTTAAATGTAGATACAAAATGGAAGAAAAATCATGTTGGGAGGACCAACTTGGGTGTTGTTCGGGCGCCCCAAGTATGGCAAATGGCCCATCCCAACATGTCGACATGATGTACCATGCTCCTGGAAGTGTTCTACAAAAGACGGGCCTAATTGGCCCTAGGCAAGCCCAGTTGGCCGACGTGTCAATTTTTGCCAATTGAGCTCATTTTTGGTGTGGAGTGAGGAACCACACTCCACAAAGTGCCCCAGCCATTTGATGCAAATTGTGCTTTCTCTAGATGATGGCTGACGTCTTCCCTTGTATTGAAGGGCCTACAACTCATGTACAAGACATCTTCAAGTGGCCCCACCACTTTGTACCCTCATTAGAAGGCTGAAGGAAGCCTCCCCACTTAGTGGGGGGCCCACATGGAAATGGAGGGGGTCGGCTGGCCCCCATGTGCCCATTCTACCAGGATTCTCCCCAGACACATCTATCCTCATCCATGCAAGGAAACACAAGTGAAACCCATCACCACCATCCATTTCATGATGGTTTGATCCAAGGGCGGAGGATGGAGGTCTCATGGATCCATGGGCCCACACCAAAAGCGCTATAAATACCTCCTACCCCCTCACTCTCAAGTCATGACCACAAAGGCGGAGATATACACTTTTACATGGGCGAAGGCCTACTCTAATAGTAGCATAGAAAATAGAGAGAGAGTGAGGTTAGTGTGATGAAGAGTCAGGCCTGTTGGCATCTTCTCAATGTTATTCCTCAATGGAATACTTTTGATTCATTCAACGGGCTCAAACACAAAATCAGATGTACATAAACCACTAGACATTTACCATTTTGACCTAAGCACAATTAGATAAAATCAGGTCTTCTAGTTCACCCATAAACCTTGAGATATAGGAATGCGACCTATATTTTTAGTTTATCACTCAAGGTTATCATGATTTATCAGTTTATCACTAAACGACATGTTTTTTTATCAAAAAGGGAAGATCTACATGCAGCTAATTATTGGACTAACCATGATAACCAATGTTTTGTGTATAGTAGAAAGCTTGACAGAAACATATTAGATCAGGTTCATAATGTTATGAAAACACTACATTTGCAAATTAAAATGTAAAAAATCAAGAATCATGTTGTTACCTTCTTGACCCATTTCCAATCATACATATATACTCCCTCAGGTTAGATTGCTTAGACCTAATGAATAATAGTTTATGTCAAGAAATTTTGTTAACCAACAAAAATATATAGACTACAGAGTAGTAGAGATAAAGAGTGTACTTACATATAACACCCCACCGACTGAGAAACTGCAAGATATCATCAAGTGAAACAAAATAGGATAGCAGTCTTTCCCTGCACCATGGAGCATTCCAATATAGTGTCCACATCCATCCAATAGCAGTGCTCCTGAGCTTCTGTCCTATCCTGGTATGTTGACATTTACCAATGTCATGCCATACCCATGGGGGTTTGTAGAATGTTCATCATCATAGTCTCTCCCACAATGAGATATTTCTCCAATAGTAGATGTTCGAGGTCTCCTTGGTGGCCAGGAAACCATTATAGTAGTTTCGAGAGCGCTAGCAGGACTGCGGCTTGGAAGCAACAACCGATGAGCATGAGGACAAGTACAACCGTTGATGAGCATAATAGCATGTGCATCAATTTGGAGAAGAAGTAAATCTTTGTTGCAGTCAATCTCGAGTACCTTCCAATATTATAGGACCTTTGTTTGTCTCTCCTTTCACTTGCATGGAAAGAATTCTCATGATGTTCACATAGGATTTTCACACTAAACATATCTTGAACTTCTTGGGCAGTAATTGGTTTACCAACATAGAACATGTGATCAATGCATTAAGCTAAAGTAAGTATTGTGATGATGCCATCTTTTTCTTCCACTACAAATCATGTGTAGTAATTCATGTGTCTACGTCTTTCCCCTCTTTTGTCTGGTGGCAAAACTTTCAATACCTCAACTTTGCTAGTGATGGCTAGTATTTCAGGCCCCCCCCCCTAGGTTGAACCATAACATTAAACAATGACTCCGAGCATGTGGTCCAAACCCACATGGCCAGTGGATTCGAGAATGTTGTTGGATATTGCTTTGCTATCTAGTATAAACAACACAAATCTCTGGTAAGTCCTAATCTTTTTAAGAAATGGAAGGTAAACTTTTCTCGCAACAATAATATAATTATTACTCCTAAAATGTGACATTTAATGCATACAGTTGTGGAAATCTAAATGTGTTAGATCATTTAAGCTTGAATAAGTACAATTACTCCACATAAATCATCAAATTTAGGGAGAGCCAAGGCCTGGTCCTCGCTCTTCGGTAGACAATGCATATAATTTATATAAAGAATCAAAATGCCTACGGTTATCATTTTATGCCCCACAAATCAATATGCATGCTAGGGTTTGGGAATCAAATTATACTATAGGTTTCAGAGGGTGGGCCGTGATCAACGTCTTTAGTTATAGAGAAGCCTTAGTGTCGGATATATGGGCCTAGGGTACCATCACCGACCATATATCTGGCCCGTCAAGTGGAGGACGTCCAAGGATGAATCCCATGAGAATTAGGCGTAACCACCAACTTGGAGATCATGACGTATCAAGGATATCCACCGGCACCGTAGCTATGGTAGGATAGAATTGATCTGTTGTAACAAACTAGGAATCCAATCTGTAGCTCTGATCACCCTCATTGTAACCCTACCCCTCTAGCTATATAAAGAGGGGTAAGGATCTAGTGATCAGCACGTTCACAACGACACCCATCTCCTTATTCCAATCTACCTCATAGCTAGGAGCGACAGCCCCAGTAATCAAGCATATGAATACAAGAAGAGCAGCAGCACCACTAGAGTAGGGTTTAGCGTGCACCACGCCCCGAACCAGTATAAATCTTGTGTCTCGTGTGCTACATCTGATTCCATCTACGTGATCACGTTGCTAGGCATTGCCAGAGCTAATTCATCTGACACTTAGCATGCAAGCTGAACATTCTATCTTCCATGAGTGATCCCCGAGAGTACTCATGTTGTCCTGCCCGCAGCGCGTGCCTAGCGCAAGGGCAGGGCAGAGGCAATGCCTGAGGCGCAGACAACATTGGTACTTGAGACGCTGGAGTAGGGTGAAGGCAGCAATTGAGGTGTGGACGACGACAGGGACTTGAGATGTTGTAGGACTAGGAGGAGGAAGCAGCACGGTGTTGATACGACGAGTGGACCTAAGGAAGTGAAATAAAAGGTGGAGACCAGGTGAAATGTCCTAATGGCTAGAGGGGGTGAATAGCCTATTGAAAATTTCTACAACAACACTTAGCAAAGATATTAGACAATTAAATGACTAAACGAGTATTGTGCTAGCCTACTAAAAATGCAAGCCACCTACCACAATTCTAGTGACTATGATCTCTTAGGACACAATGGCTATGTCACTACACTAAGTAAGTGTGCTCTCAAAGACTAACTAAAGAGCCACACTAACCACTAGACCCGACACAAGCTTGCTCTCAAAACTAATTACACTAAAGAGTGAAGCAACACTAGAAATGTAAGTGCACAAGAGAGGGTGGTGATGATTATACCGCCGTATCGAGGAATTGAGCCAATCACAAGATGGAGCCAATCAATCAATCACAAGATAACCAAGAAATCCTTAGACAAGATGACACAATGATTTTTTACCGAGGTTCACTTGCTTGTCGGCAAGCTAGTCCTCGTTGTGGCAATTCACCCACTTGGAGGTTCACACGCTAATTGGCATTACACACCAAACCCACAATCGGGTCCCGCACAACCAACACAAGATGGGGATCACACAAGCCATGAGCAATCCACTAGAGTACCTTTTGGCTCTCCGCTGGGGAAAGGTCAAGAACCCCTCATAATCACCACAATCGGAGCTAGAGACAATCACCAACCTCCGCTCGATGATCCTCGCTGCTCCAAGCCATCTAGGTGGCGGCAACCACCAAGAGAAACAAGAAAATCTCATAGCAAAACACGAACACCAAGTGTCTCTAGATGCAATCACTCAAGCAATGCACTTGGATTCACTCCCAATCTCACAAAGATGTTGAATCTATGATAGAGATTAGTGGGAGGGCTTTGGCTAAGCTCACAAGGTTGTTATATTAATGCAAATGGCCAAGAGAGTGAGCTTGAGCCAGCCATGAGGCTTAAATAGAGGCTCACACGAAATAGAGCCATTGGCCCCCTGCACCTCACTATCCTCGGGGTGACCGGACGCACTAGTCAAATCGATCGGACTCACAGCTTCCGTGTCCGGTCAACCGATTCAAGACACATGTCCCTGAGATCAAACATTAGCCACCCGATGCCAACAGCTAGTGGTCGTTCTCACGCGCATTAAGTGGCGACTGGACGTAGTGCGCCAAGACCAGATGCACTACGACCGCGTCAGGTCAACAGAACGGCATGGACTGCCAATAGATGACTGGGCGCGTCGATAAACTTGGCCTTCTAGCGTCAGGTCATTTCCAGAGAGCTCCCCAAGCAGCAAAACAGTGACCAGATGCATTAGGTCCACCTTGATCGGACGCATGGCAGCGTTCGATCCTGCCTTCACCTCTGCGAGCCAAGATTTCTACTGATGTTGCCATACATCACCGCTGACTAGATGCTTAAGCATCGAGTCAGGTCACAAACTGACCCTGCGTCCGGTCACAGGCTGAGAGCAGTCCGAGCACTCCACCATGTTTATAATTGACTGGACGCTCACCACCTGAGTCCGGTCACTTCGTGTGCTACATTTGGTCACTGAATTTTAGTGACAAACACCTCCTCCACTTCACCAACTTCTCCATCCCTACTCAAATGTGCCAACCACTAAGGGTATCACCTTGTGCATGTGTGTTAGCATATTTTCACAAACATTTTCAAGGGTGTTAGCACTCACTTGAATCTAAATGCATATGCAACGAGATAGAGCATCTTGTGGCATTTTGATAACCGCATTTCGATACGTGTTTCACCCCTCTTAACAGTATGGCCATCGATCCTAAATGTGATGACACTTGCTGAGTGCCTCGATCACCAAACCAAAAAGCTCCTATCAAATATCACCTTTGCCTTGAGCTTTTTGTTTTTCTTTCTTCTTTTCCAAGTCCAAGCACTTGATCACCATGGCCACACCACCATCATGATCATCATCAATTGCTCCATCACTTGGAATGTGCCACCTATCTCATAATCACTTTGATAAACTAGGTTAGCACTTAGGGTTTCATCAATTCACCAAAACCAAACTAGAGCCTTCACCTGGAGGAACGGTAGTGAAATGAGGTTTAGCTGCTCTGTCCGATCTCTTGGGTTTTGGTAAGGGAGGTAGTTCAAAAATTGTTGGTATTTCTTATGTCTTTTGGATAATTCTACAAGTGGACAGAATATACCACTATAGCATTTCACTCGGGAGTATTCCAAGGTATCGTTATTTATTTTATCCCAAAGCGGTAGCTAGGAATGATAATAAAAGGGAGATCCTTGTAATTACCATAACTTAGTATCAACTAATGATAGGGGGTAATCGAAATATGGTAGGAAGGGATAATGCAACAAGTCAAGCTAAGATAACTAAAGATAACTAGTAAGTATAGCTAGGTGGGAGGACAATGAGTGAGTAAAGGATTCCTGTAATTCTAACTTTACTTTTGTGATTCTACCTTAACCATATAAATGGAACACATTCATTGAGTCCACACATCAAGTATACTAGGCGGTAGGTGAGACAATAGGAGGCAAACTCCTATCTGAAGTAGCTACCATTTTACTAGAGCCTTACCATTTTAATAACTTGCCTAACAACATGTGGTGGAATACAAAGGCTAGAAAAGGCTGTCACGACCTGCTAGCTACCATGACAATCCATGCGACAAGTGGTAACCAAAGGTAAGATAGTGTATAAGCACCACACTTACACCTTCTCTCACTACTCTAATTGCGTACGCATAGATCAACCAGAGCACCCTATGATAGGCGATGATCGTAATATAGGTGTGGGCTTGGATCACAATCTAATATGTAACAAGTATATGATAAAGATAGAGCATAACAACACTATAACAAGTATTGCACAAAGTAAAGACTAAGTAAAGTAAAGCAAGAGCAATATATTAAATAAAGCAAAGTCTACTAAGAAAGGAAAGGTACAAGAGCTATACTAGACTCACCAGAAGACAACTCCGGAAACCCCGAGCAAGCTCGACTCAACTCTAACTCCCACACTAGACTACACTACTAAGAGAGTGGAACTACACTAATCTTCACTTGTAGCTTGAATGCACCATTAATGGAGAGGGGGTGTGAGCCTCCTTTTATAGGTGGAGGCAGAGGGGGTGCCACATCAATGATTTGTGTGCCTTTTTGTTGCAACCGTTGGATCAAACCGCCATTGAACCACCATTGATCAATGGTATGGATTGCTTTGCATGCATGGAGGCATGCACTAAGGCGGTGGGTGAATTTGCAGGTCGGTTGGCTTCCTAGGGAGTTGGCCGACCCCCCCAATGACAGGTGGGCCTTCCCTCTTTCTTCTAGAAGCATGTCCCACGTGTAAGTGAGTGTGTATGAAGTGCAAATCTTCTTTGTCACGTCAGGTTGCTTCTCTTGTGGGCCCATGAATCCATGTGACTTGATCCTCCACCCTTGAGAGAAAACACAAGTGTGATCCAAGGGTGAAGAATGACTTTGGGATGCTTCACATGGACCATGGTGACTTGTCATGGCCTGGTGGGCCCAAGTAGGGGTCGAGCGACCCCCCTATGTGGCCCCATAGGCTCATCATCTCCAGTTTTGCTATGTCCTGCATACAAATGCCTAAAGTACAAGTGGAACTTGTTATTGATAAAAATATGTTCATGACATGTTGTTCTTCCTTTGAAACCGAGGCTATTGATGGTGTTTTGAAAGTATGAATTTGTGACATTTTCACCATCAACATGTACCAAAACAAGCTAGGTGATTGGGTAATGGTCGGGATCTGGCTCGTTTGTCTGCTATGCATAAAAAGCTATGTGCACATGGATGGATTCAGATCCAATATATATGAATCAGATTTGGATTGTATTGTTACTAGATTTTAATTCGAGTTTGGGAAGACGGTATTATCGAATAGGAATACAAACTAAAATTCAGATTCACTTCTGATACACTCCGTATCTACTTAATTTTGAAGTTAGTGTTCAGCTAAACATGTCTAGACGGTTGCCACGTGTTTAAAAGCTAAAGGGTGGGAAATTGAACGCTAAACACATCTAAAGGGTCAAAGAGGTAGAAAAAGCTTGAATGATGGCATTAATTAAATGGTGTTTACATGTGTTTAAACAGTCATTTAGCTGATAAACCATGAAAGTTTGAGTGCTAGACAAACTTTTTGACAAGCGAAATTGAGCTTATGCGTGGAGGGAAATTTTTCATGCTATTTACACAATGTATATATGACTATCTTTAAGACTCTGTATAATTGTTTATTGTCTATGTTAAATTGTACAACTATGTTCATGCCTCAAATCACATTTAAAAATTCATATAAAATCTATACTTTATATTGTATATTTACTGCTTTTGTTTAGTTACTAGGATAACAATGATTGAAGGTAACAACCATATATCTTCTTTACAATGGTGTTATAGTAGAACAAAATTATTATGTAGGAATTCCCAAATTGAGTAGGAATTCCAAAATTGAGTATATAAAACATTCTTGATTTCTCCGACATGTGAAGAGCACCTAATATATACTAGGTAAATCATTTGATAGGTTTGCTTGGTATCACTCTAACCCTTGGAGCAATCCTACATAGTTTAACAGCACACAACACATTTTTAATTGGTTTATCTTATATGTGCAAAAGTCCAAATTACAGATAACCTACCCCAAATATCACCTACAAGTAATGTTCACCTCCAAGTGACATTATCTTTCAAGTGGTATTTTTACCTTAAAAGTCTAAGTGCATGTCTTCTACAATTATTCTAGACACTTGTATGCAAACTTTTAGGGAAGGTCATTCTACATGATTGGCATAGCTTATCATGTGTGTAGTAGTCTCAATGAAAGGAAAATGGAGTCCCTAGAGCTAAGCATGGATGATCACTTACAAGTGGTATTTTATATCCTTGGTGGTATGGCATATCATACAAATTGATATCAAGTCCAATTGGATTTCTACATGTGGTATCCCTATACCAGTGTCATTTTGTTGTCTTTTAATTGGCATCTCTTATATGCTTTCTCTATTGAAAGGTCCTAAATGGCTAGAGGGGGTGAATAGCCTATAAAAATTCTCTACAAATTCACTAGAGCAAGTGGTTAGTAAACTAAATGGCGAAATAGCATTTTGCTCTAGCTCTAATCAAATGGCAAGCCACCTATCCACAATTCTAGTGATTATGATCTCTAGGCACATAATCAAGGCTATGTCTCTACTCACCTAAGCTAGTGAGGTAGCTAAACAACTAATTAACTAGCTACAACTAAACTAGCTACACTAACAAACTACACAAGCTACCTCTACACAAGATAAACGAAAGTAAATGCAAGGAGAGGTAGAAGATGTTATACCAAACGTGACAAGAGAAAATATTTGATCACCAAGTGAAAACCAAAGAGCCAATTGACACACAATTTATCCCGAGGTTCACTTGCTTGCTGGCAAGCTATGTCCTCATTGTGATGGACGATTCACTTGGTGGTTTGTGAGCTAATTGGCACCATGCCAAGCCCAACACAAGGGCGCCGCAAGAACCTACACAAGGTGAGGGCGCTCAATGTCATGAGCAATCCACAAGAGGTGCCTTTGGCGCTCCACCGGGCAATAAGCCCAAGAACCCCTCACAAATCACCAAGAGATGGCCATGAACAATCACCAACACGTGTCAACCTCTTCAACATGCTCCAAGCCGTCTAGGTGATGGCAACCACCAAGAGTAACAAGAAAACCGCAGCTAGAACAATCCCCAGGTGCCACTAGATGCAATCACTCAAGCAAATGCACTTTGGATCATCCCCAACTCACTTGGTTGATGAATCAATCAGGAGAATGAGTGGGAAGGCTTTGACTTAGCTCACAAGGATGTATGGATGATCAAAATGTCCAGGAGAGTGAGCATGAGCCGGCCAAGCTCTATTTATAGAGCCCCAAAGTTCACATAGCCATTACACTATCGTGGGGGCTCCATATCGTGCACTAGACTATGGTCTAGACCATCCACAGTAGGGTCCGAATGCACCCCTCAACCAATCATGTTGTGCCACCCCACCCTTGATTTAAACTAGCCATTGCGCTCCAACAGCACTATGTCAAATCGACCGGACCGAACACGCCACCAAGAATCCGGTCCAGTGCGCGCCAGGGTCCGGTCAGTTCCAGAGAGCTCCCTGAGTGCTCAAATGTCTCCAGACTGAGTCCGGTCCCTAGGTCCGAATTGATGAATAGTGACATCCAGAGAGATTTGCTCGCTCTCTGTTTTGCCCAAACAATTCTTTGAACTGAGCCAATTGTCTAGATCAGCGACCGAACACGCACATAGTAGCGTCTGAAGCACCTTGACTTGCCACGTGTCCTCTACGCTACCGCGCTGATCAACTGGACATGCCAACATTGCTTTAGTCCCCTACCCTGGCAGGGTCTGGTCCGAGCACCGAGTCAGCCCGTAGGCTAGGGTTAGGCACTGGACCTGACACCCTTGGTTTAGTCCACCCTCAGCCTAGAGTCCAGTCCCCTTTTCTTAATGTTTTTCATCTCCAATCTCTTCACCCTTGCTCCCAAGTGCTAACCACAAAGTGTATCACCATTGTGCACGTGTGTTGGCATTTTCTCAAAGCATTTTCAAGGGTGTTAAGTTAGCACACTAGGTCCTAATAATGCATATGGAAGTTTGAATTCACCTAGTGGCACTTCATAACCATTTTAACCATGATTATCCTCTCTTCATAGTACGCCTATCTATCCTAAACCCAATCACACCCTCTGGTGTCTGGATTGGAGAACAAAAGCCCTATTGATACCTTTGCCTTGATCATCATTGGATTTTTGTTTTTCTCTTTCTTCTCTTTTCCAAGTTGGAGCTTGATCATCATCACTTGTCCATCTTCATCACCATGGACTTCATCTTGCTCCACCACTTGGACTTGGACCATCCTATCTTATCACAACACTTAGACAAGGATTAGTCCAGATAGGTTTCATCAATTAGCCAAAACCAAACTAGGACTTTCATCCATACATCTCTATCTCTATCTCTATCTCTTATAATCCTTTACCCCACTAGCTATATATCTCAACATGCAAGCTATCCACCTCAGCAATGCACTATCACATGTAATTAAAATTCACTAGCACATGCAATTGTAATGTTCACATCAGCAAAACACACAAGCATTTTGTTGTCCAAGTCAACATGCCACACAATCCATTAATACACAATTCCCGCAGCAACGAGTGGGGTATGCTTCTAGCTATATAGATTAAGCTCCTTTTTGGGCTAAATAGCCAGTTATGCACATGTTTTGCCATCGACCATATGTATGCATACAAGCTCTAGCCTATACCAACATTGTGTGACCATCAATTTATGTTGGCATTCTTCAACTCCACCGGCTTTTGTGCTCCACCATATTGGAAGCTCAAGCCTTTAATAGTTATTTTCTTTGAGGCAAATAGAGAGATAAAGGGACAATTACGCCTAAGAGGGAGGGTGAATTAGGCAATTTAAAATCTACTTTTAAAACTATGACCTTTCATTCTCACCAAGTGAAAACCTAAGCAATAAAAAGAAATCTAGCTGTGCAACTAAGGATTTTGATTGGTGTATTGTTATCGCTGTCTCCGAGATGGCATCTCCTGGACCACTCCCTACTGTCTTCACTATCTTTTGGCCAAACCTCCGTGGGTCTCGTTTCTTCCGGTACATAGTGGCGGCCACACCACAAACGCGGTTGGTGTGGTCTCGCAAGACTACAAGCCCCTCTAAGTACAACAATGGTGAGCCAAAGTACCAAGTGAGCAAGAGGTATGCAAACCTCACTAACATTAGACCTAAACCTAGAGTAAGCACATAAGCGGTGTCTAACTAGCCTAAATACTTTGCAAAAGCACCTACACCGGTCATCTATTGATTCCTTAAGCTCATATGGTGGCAAGAGCACTCTAGAGTGGAGTCTCAACTCCCTTTTTATGTTCCTCAGCTCGTACACCTTTCAAATTGCTGATCGGGGTGATAGTTATAGGCCCAAGTCCAAAACTTATCGTTGCCAAAAGCTGTAGCATTCTGCACATACACCGGAGAGGTCCGGTGCACTTTGATAATCCGACTGTTATGCTGTTTTCTGTGAGCACCGGAGCTGGCACTGGAGTTTGCACCAGAGAGGTTTCCGGTGGGCACCAAAGTGCAATCACCAGAGCTTGCATCGGAGTTCACATCGAAGATGTCCGCTACTTAATTTTCAGCACGACATACTCGTATTTTGGGCATAGAATTTAGCTCCGAACTCCGATTTTGATGATCTTGGACTTTTTTGAAAGCTAACGAAAAGCTCTACAACTTTGAATCGATGTTATATCAATTTGAGCAGATCCAAAATCATGAGACAAGACTAATTCATCAACCTCTTTGTCTTAGCTTCAGCGGCTTCAATTTTGTTTGTGTCTTTGCGTCCTGGCTTTTACTTGGTGATCTAGACTTCTACCATGTCCTGCAGGTCTTCAACATGACTTTTAATGTCTTGCTTGAGGTATTGCTTACTTTAATTTTCCATATTACCAAAGTCCAAGTCAACCTTGCATCCATTTGAACTCACACGGAAGTGACCTCCGCCTGGTCCGCCAACAGCCTATCAAGAGTTTGCTCTTCCCTGTGGCATTCCTATCAGTGGGTATGGGTAGACGTCCAGTGAAATTGTGGGAGGCTAGGTTTTGGTACGATTGCACCCGAGACTTGCAAGCAAAACCCCGGTTCCTTCTCCTTCTCCTTCCTCTGGAAGTTTTCCTATTCCGTGGTGCCTTCACCAAGACGGGGACTGAGTGATCGCTGCGTCAGGACAAGGCGACCTATGGCGGCACCCTTCGTCTACCACCGCCCCTCCGGCAATGGCACCAGTACGTCGCCTAGCCCTCCTGCTCTGCTCCTGCGGTGCGCGCACGCGTGTGGACACCTAAAGGTACATTCGCATTTTTTATGGTGGTTTCTCTAGCTTTTTTGGGCATGTGCATGTGTGCAGGCGAGGACGCTCTCATCATGGCTGCCCTCAATGGCGACCTCGGCCGGCTCAAAGGTTCCCATCTTCCCTTCTCTGCAATCCACATCCATCGATCCCCTGCCTCCTATTGCGTGGTTGCATGCTTCTATGCTTGAATTAATTCACTCCTTAATTTGATTTGGTTTAGAAGCCTAGTGACCTATTTGTGTGTTTGCGGTCCTTATGCTCCTGATAATATCACCTCAGTATGTGTCGTTGTCATCGTTTCTTTGGAAATTATTAGGTTTTTTTGTGATGCTGTGTGTGGCTGCTCTGATTTGATCATGAGTTAGAGCCTGCCTGTCCTTACACAGACACTTAGGATTAGCCGTGTAGATGTCCAACTTATTCTGTTACGTAGTGATTGCAAGATCACAAGCTTAAATGTTTTTATCTTGGGTTAATTGGAACGGTGCCATTACAATTTTCACGGTTCTAAGAAACGCTAGTGATTCTTGAAAAACACCACCCTCTACGTCTAGTGAGACCTTGGGTCCAGTTGCAACACTATGTAGTTTTGTATGGACCAAACTACCCCTGTTGTTCCTCATCTCTCCATCTCACTTACATGTCGGCCCATGTCCCTTACTCTTTCCTGTCGTTCTTCTTTCTCTGTCTCTCGCCCGCACCAGCCGTCGACGCTGTCGTCCTGGCCACTCATGTCCTCTCCGTGCCACACGTCGAACGTTGCCGTATGCTAGCTTACCGCAGGTTGATTCTCTGGCCATGCCGCATGCTGCCACACGCTGGGCCACCATAACACCACACACTGCTCCGTGGATGTGGAGCGCTGTGGCACCATCTCGGGCTGCCTCCTCGTCCGTGCCAACGTGCGGCCCGCCTCTCGCTGGCCCTCGTACTCACAGTCTCCAAGCACTCACCACTCCGCACGCTCGCCTAGATATATGGCGCGTCGATGTATGTTAGTGGGGCTTGGATCAGGGATTCGGTGCAGAAATGACGTGCGTGGCCCCGCACCTCCCTGTCATGACCTCAGCCGCCGCTCAATGTACCTCCGAGAGCTTAGCACGCACATCCCAAATAAGTAGATGTCCAGCCCATTGTACTCATACACCTCCAGTGCCATGAACGTGAAGGCATGAACTCTGATGTGCCTATTCAACCAATCCGACACATCTAGCCCCATCAAATCTCTGCACAACTATTTCTAGTTGTGATTATAAACTATATTTTTGGGCTAGTGACCTAATCACATGTAGTGGATGGCCTAGGACTTGCAGAGGATCAAAGGTCCAATCTTTAGCTCGCCCTGGTTGCTGTTCACACTTGGTTGCCGCTGAGAGGTCAGCACAGAGGGCGGTGGTCCCAGCTAGTGCACGGCAGCAAGAGAGAGGGGGCCGGGGAGCGGCACGGTAGCGAGCGTGGGGTCGATGGGCAGTGCAGCAGGGTCCATGCCTCCCATGCACTGTTGTGGGTGCCGCCGCACCCATGAATTTTTTTAATACAGTGAATAGGGTTAGATTTTCACCATGGTAATGACTTAAGTCTACGCATATATAAGACAGCCGCAACCCCCTCAGAGTTACTCTAGCTTCGCCACTGCTCCCGTGCACCCAAGCAGCCATCGTCATGGCCTCGCCGTGCGCTAAGATGCTTGCACTACTGCCCGCCAATCCTACGTAGGCCGCACCTCGGCGTCGCCTACGCGTGCGCCCCACACAGCCATAGCCCGGCCTTCACCCATGCGCCGCCGCCGTGTGCTCAGATGCCTGCACTACTGCCCGCCACTCCTGTGCAGGTCGTGCCTCAGCATCGCCCACGCGTGCGCCCTGCACCCCCATAGCCCATCCTTCACCCATGCGCTGCTGCCGCTCATGCATATAGGGTGGTTGTATTGTATGGAGGCTATGGATGGACGATTTCTGAGAGCAAGCAAGAGAGAGGAGGAAGAAGAAAGGGGCATCACAGTCCATACAAAAATACCATATGCTACTATCGGCCTACAACTGGGCCCAAGCAACTTTAGACGTAGGGCATGGCGTATTTCAAGAAGCACTAGAATTGTAATGGCATATTTCAAAATAGATGAATAATAATGGCGTTTCTCAGAACCGTGAAAATTGCAATGGCACCTTTCCAATTAACCCTTATCTTTACTAGTCCTTGTTCTAGGTAACTGAGAGGCTCTGTTATTTACATATGAAAAAATGGTGTATACTCATGTCCTTTTAACTAATTATGGACAAATCGTTGCAATATGTGTTGGGCAAAGTGGTTTGCTTGTTGAGTCTTGCTTCTGTGTTGCCCCCTCCATCACTTAGTGAGGTTCTTGTTTTGCGTACATTGGCTATTCATTCCTCATTGTGGTGATGTTTTGATGTTTGTTTGGGAGAAAGGCATTATAGAGAGTCTTGGCGAAGGAAATGGTGGCCCAGCTGTAGTTTTTTCTCTTAAAAAAGATGGCATGGGGGTGTTGCGCTGCGTAGCTTGATTAGGTCATCTGGAGGTCTGCAAGTATTTGGAAGAACTTGGGGGTGATGCAAATATGACTGAAGCTGAAGGTCCTTCCCTAAGTCTTCTCCGCTCTGCATTTCGATAGTTGCAATCTATGACTACCTTTGTGACTTGTTGTATGAGGTATATGACCTTTGCTTCTATGCTTTTCATGGCAGGCTTGACACCGCTAATGGCCGCTGCTCAGTCTAGTGATGTTTCCATTGTGAAGTATCTTCTTGGTCGTGGTGGTGATCTAATGAAAGCCAATGAAAAAGGGTACACAGTTCTACACCATGCTGCAGGCACTGGTAACTCTTCCGTCACATATGCATAAATAACTTATGTTTTGTATCGCCAAAATATTTGTCATGTTTCATTGTACTTTCAATTAGAACTCTACTGTTATTTTCTTGTCGCTAATATAATTACTTGTTTGGTTTTGATATATCACTAGCCAAAGGTGTGATGAGTTTGCTCCTTATTATGATACTACTCCCTCCGTCACACAAAAAATGCAATTGTAGGACTAGGCACACATACCAAGGATAGATAGAAAACTACAATGATACCCCTGAAAAGTTTAGTGCTATCTCAATCTCTCCTGTGACGGAGTGTTCTAGAGAGTGGAAGATGCCAATGCTAGCCCAATCTCTCCTGTGCGAGTGTTCTAGAGTGGAAGATGCCTTGCGTTGGTTTTTCTCTAGATGGATCTCATGATCTGACGCTCTAGCATATGTACTATATATGCATTTATTTTGGGACAAAATTTAAATGCTAGGATTGTGGTCTTGTTGGGGTGGAGGAAGTAAGTTTTAGTGATGTGGCTTGGTTATTATTGGTTATCTGTTATTATGTACTCTATTTATTCTTTTGATTTGTGAACTCATCTCGCTTGCAGGAAGTTCTAAGGTAACAGAGTTCCTGCTTTCAAAAGGAATACCTATTGACATAGACTATGGCCGTGGAACAGCACAACTATGAATGAGCAGGATAAGACTATAAAGATTTTATTGGATCACCATGCAAGTGTATCTGTTGGTTTGTGCTAACAAACTTGGGAGGACGAAGGGTGATAGAGCGAATAAAAGTGGAACTCAGGAACAGAGCCAAGTAATCAGCCAACCAAAAGTCCCTCTCCACCTCCCCCTCTCCTCCTTTTATAAGGGAGGTGGGAGAGGAGAGTGTCTCTATGCCCCATGATGGGGTTTATATTTACAGAAATACCACTTGAGGCTATAAACGCACCCTGATGGGGTCTATATTCACAAAAATGCCACTAAAGCCTATAAATGGTCCCCAAATACTATTTTGTGATCCCTAGGCTATGTAATTGGGACCTTATCATGATAGTGGGGGTCCCCAACATATAATGTACCCCCAACAGTATCTCTTTTCTTTTCCAGAGTTGTTATGGATAGATATAACTATTGCTTTTTCTTGGTCAAATACTTAGATGGATGTATTTTTGGTTGTTAGGGTCATTCTATTCTATCGTTTATATGATGAGCCTTTCTTCCTTTTTTCTGTTTGTAACTTTAGATAGATGATCGTACATTATGTGATGCTATCATGTTACTAAAAATAATTGTTCAGACAATACTATTCCAATATCATGTAGGATGATGACATGTTCTCTCCTGGAGTCCTGGTCAAGGGAACCCTTTAGGATACCTCAAGAGCAAAGAATTAAAGCTTATACAATATGCTCCAATCAGCTCTTAGGGAATGTTATCTGATCAGTTAATCTGGTTGAATGTTCTAATAAAAGAATTGGGATGCCTAGTTTGAACTTTGAACGAAAAGCAAGTTGTAACACGCCTCATGGTAGGCCCAGGCGGCAAGCCCAGGAGGGGCCTGGGTTGGCCACGCATGCCACCAGGAGGGGGCAGGGCATGATCGCCCAGGAGGAGGAGTGGCCTCCGCGACGCCACCAACTCCAGATTAGATGGAAATAAAGATAGAGTTAGATAGAAATTAGAATAAAAGGAAATAGGGCTTATTTAGGAAAGGAGAGTCCAAATCTGTAAGGACTCTACCTAGATTGCTTAGGGGTCAAGTCTATCTAGGACTATAAATATAGGAGAAATGTAACCATCTCAGATCAAGAAAGAAATAGCCTAAGGGCATCCCTATCCCTTCCGCATCTCTCCTCTCTCTCCAGCATCTCCCTCTCCTCTCTCCATGCGCCATCTCCCTCTCCTATCTCCCCAAACCCTAGTCGCCACCTCTCCTCCACCATAGCCACCGCCCCAGCCCTAGCCCTAGCCACAGCCCCCTACTCCCAACAGGTACTAACAAATGTGTTACACCTAGTATCCGGAGACCAGATCGATCCGATGGCCACCACCACCAAGATCATTGACATAGACACAATCTGCAACAATGCCCACAACATCAGCGATCAATTGGCGAAATTGGGCGACACGTTCTTCGCTAGCTGCAAAAATTCTTCACCAACAATTAGCAACCTAGACACCAAAATCAGCCACAATTTTGCTCCTACAGATGCATCTGAAGGGTCTTCGGATGGAACCACCTATGCCACCAAGCACGACATCAACTCCACAACAGCGGTCAAGGCGACATGCGAGAGCACCGCCAAGGAACCCAACAATGGAACCAAGCGCGCCATGGCAGGGTGTGCCTGTATCATGGAGAAGATGGAGAACCCCAACTTGTCGGGAGTGCCCGAGATAAGGAAGCGGCCACCTCTTCTGCTTCCTCACCCGACAATAGATCCAAAGGCCCCCCAGATGCAATACCCTCCGCACCCACAACAAGGTCGTTCCCGCGGTTCGCTACATCGCCAACTCCAGAGATGGTCCCCAAGGCGCCTATACCTCCACAATAACTGTTGCAATTGGCGGCAATAGGACCTTCGCCTACCCCACGAAAATGCTACGACACGACTGACCCATTGTCGTGGCTCCACTACTGCGAGTACTTTGGAGGACAACACACCCTCAACATCATGAAAATCGGGTATACAAACTTTCATCTAATAGATACATCACAACTACGATACATGCTCCTGACAGAGATCAAACCGGCAATGGATGATGTGCACGCTGGCCATTGCATCAACAAGTACGTCAGCCTGCCAACCCGAGGCAGTTCGTTGGACGAATGACAATAGATCAGCATCCACAGCTCCTGCGACAAGCACCCCACCCACAACATCGACATCATCCTCGACGCACTATGGCTTACCAACCTTGGACGCATCACATGGGATTTTAAAACCATGGACATGCAATTTCAGTAGGATGCACGCATTATCTCTATCACCACCATCCTTCGCCGACAGGCTCCGTCCAAAGCCCTCACCCTACCCACACCGCCGACCATCACACGGGCAACACGTCATCAAGCTATGCATCCTCGGTCACCATCACTGAGCTACAGCATGAGCAGGGCGACAAGACCACACCATCCCAATGCCCTCAACCACATCAGCACCTGGGGGGCAGTCTTTGACGAGCTTCGCCTAGCTGATTTGAAATAGCGGGAGCTACACTAGGCCGCCATCGCCATCAACAATGACACGGCGGTGCCGGCTTGGTCTATCGACCAGGGGCTCTTTGTTCTCAACAGGCACTTCTACACTCCGGCAACATCTCCTCTATTGGTGGACATGTTGGATGCATTGCTTCTCAACAGACTAGCCAACATGAGGCTCCTGGCGCTTGGTCTACATCCCCCGCCAACAACACTAGACCACAACGCCTCTCCATTAGCCATACTCCTAGGGCGCCCATGGTCACAGGGCGTCATTTCATCGACCACGATTGTCTTCCTCGACGACCTCGATCACCAACTACTACACGTCGGGAACATCCACACCAGTCCATGCTACAACTCCGACCAACTAAACCTCTCCTTGAACGTCTTCAACAGTGGTGAGTTCATGTTCAGTGACATGCTCGACTTGACGATGACCCCATCAACCCGCACAACTTCAACAATATTCCGCCGCTTACCGGGCTACATCCTCCCCAACGTCGACAACCGTCTACATACCTTCGCATCTCCGCCGAGAACAAGAAAGCAGCTCTACCTTGAGGCGGCCGCAGGGGAGGAGGAAGCGACCACAGGGTAGGAGGTGAGCTCGGCCACTGGGGAGTAGGAGGCGAGCTCGGCCGCTGGAGAGGAGGAGGTGAGCTCGGCCGCTGGGGAGGACGAGGCGTCCGCAGGGGAGGAGGAGGCGGCGGCGGGTGGAGGTGCGAGCTCGGTTGTGCATGGATCGGGAGGAACTGAGGAACAAGACCTGACCTGATCCACTGAACGCGAAGAAAAGAGAAAGAGGGAGAGTCCCACTGATAGGCAGGCCCAATGGTGTCAGTGGCTATGAGAAGGAATTTGGGGGCCTTTTGTTTGGGGGCTACTGCTGGGGTAGAAGCACAAATTTGGACCAACAAAATTAGGGGTGGGCACCCAAATTGAAAATGGGGGCCTTGATTTAGGGGCTACCGCTAGAGTTGCTAGCACAAGTTTCACACTTGGGGAGTCTCCATTATAAATGCAGTGAATTGAAACTTTTCTGCCTCGGTTTGTCCAGAGCCCTGTCCACTTCTCGCCGCTAGACTTTAAACTCATTATCTTGCTGTTGAAGGTGACCTACAGTAGCTCAGTTTTCTGCAGTAGAGTGAATCTCACCTGTCTTGTGAATACACAACTGGCTAGAAGGTTTTAATTGTTTCTTAGCAGGCACAAGTAGGGGTTAGGCAACCGATGGTGTGCCAATCTATCTGAAATCCAGCATCAGACCTTGATTCTTGACTTTTAGGTCTATTAACAAGTAATTTCGGATTGATAAAATACAACTAGTCACCATATCAATGGCAATTATACATGCTGCCCATGAGAGAGGAGTCAGCTTCCACTGTCATTAACTCTGACAGTTCATTTTAGACTGCTAGCGAAAAAAGTGTTTCTGAGATAAAGATGTTAGGTTTCATTTCTTATCAAATCATACTTGAGAAACATGCTTAGTCAGTAATTCAAATATGAAGTTGGTTGTATTAAACTTTTATTTCCTAATTGTTTAGGATGAGCGGCACATTGCAAGAAGAAAAGCTATGTTCAAGTCACAGGCAAGTAAGGCATTCAAGCTGAATGAGTATGACATGGAATCAAAATTGTATGGTTTGGTAAGTCTTGGAACCTTTTCTAGGTTTATTACAAGGTAGTCTGTTCCCTTAATATGGAACTCCCTTTTTCTAATCTGATTTGCAACAGTGAAAAAATAGTGTGTTATATTAATTCATTAATGATGTCAGTCTTGTAGTTTTGTCTATTTGAATGTGACTGTTTTGATGCAGTAGTAAGTAGATGAATACAGATGAACTAAAATTGATACTGCCTCGAGAGCATATCTAATCAACAATAAGATGAAATGCACACTTATAATAACTATTCAAAGTAGAATGGAATCATATTCCAACATGGGATTACATGTAGAGGGATTGTTATTGCCTCGTGTGCTTGGATCAGTAGACCAGACCAGAACATGATAGACCTCTAAAGTTTTATGTTTTCTTCATCTTTTCAAAGGGCAGAAATCCCATGCCACAATGAATATTAGTCCATCAAGTTTGCAGACAGGTCTTTATCTATGTGTTGTGACTGTTGTCACGTGTGAGATCTGTAACCTACAGCTACAGACCACAAATAATCGCTACGGTCTAGTTTCCATTTGTTATTGTCATACGTCTAATGGAGGGCCCATGAGAGGGCCTAGGCCGGCTAGGTCTAGGCTGATCGTGCCACCTGGAGGGGGCCGCGACTAGCGGAGGGGCGGCCTCCTGCCACGCCGCCAACATCTAGATCCGGGAGGATAGGATCTGCTTGCTTGGAGGACAAGATTAGATTGCTTAGGGACTAAGTCTCCCAGGACTATAAATACATGGGCGACATAACCTTTCAATCTTAAGCAAGAGTAGAATAGGCCAAGGGCCTTCTATCTCCTTCTAAGCCTCGGTCCTCTTCTCCTGCGCCTCTCTCTCCCCCCTGTGCCGACGCCTCTAGTCCCCCAAACCCTAGCTGCCACCACCCTAGGGCCCCTACCCAACAGGGCTCTGACACTAGTATCGGAGACCAGATCGATCCTTCGGGCAATGTTTCGACCACGGCAATGGAGAAATTCAGCAGCAACGTCCGCAACAGCATGTTCATTCCACATGGGAACGGCTTCTACCAACTCGTCAACAACGGGTATGCTCCGATCAACAACTTCGGAGCTTCCATTGTCGCCAACAGCAACAACAGCCCGTTGCTGCCGACGCTGCCGCGCCCTCGCTGGCCGCTGCACCCCGCAGCGGCCATACAGCCAACAGTGCTGCCGCAAGCCTTCCAGGCAGCGGCCGCGCCACCAAGATCATCAACATGGAGAAAATCTACAACAACGTCCACAATATCACTGATCAATTGCTGAAATTGGTTGACAAGTTCTTCGCTACACCAATAGCAGATCCACCTCAACCAGAGATCCCCACTCTGGAGATAACCTACAGAGGAGGAGCACCACCAACAACAATGCCCCCTTGCAGCTTCCTCAACCGATAGCAGATCTAAAACTGCCTTCGGGGGAAATCTCCACAGCGCTCATATCTGCACCAGCAGTACTCGCACCAAGGTCGCCTACAACACCAACATCGACCATGCACTACCAGAAACAGTAACTTTGCCGTGTGCCATAAGCACTTGGCAAAGACCAAAAAACACTCGGCAAAGGGTTTGCTGAGTGTAACACTCAGCAAAAAGCACATGGCATCTACAGTGTAGGCAAACAGCTATTTGCCGAGTGTTTTTTATCGCGCACTTGGTAAATAGTTTGCCGAGTGTCAAATTTGACACTCAGCAAAAAAAGTGGTTTGCCGAGTGTTTTTCCAAAATACACTCGGCAAAGGATTATTGTTTGCCGAGTGTTTTTTGGAATTACACTCGGCAAACCTATTTTTCAAAAAAAAAATCTCAGCATACCATTATTGTTTGCCGAGTGTTTTTGGGAATTACACTCGGCAAACCTATTTTCCAAAGAAAAAAATAATTTTTTCTCAGTATACCGTTATTGTTTGCCGAGTGTTTTTAGGAATTACACTCGACAAACCTATTTTCCAAAGAAAAAAATAATTTTTTTCTCAGCATATCTGTGCACCTGCTTCACAACTCAAGAGAAAATTTAATCTTATCCAAACTTGAAAAGAAATATCTTACAAGCTGCCTAGAAAAATAGCTTTTCTGCAAGCTAGTCCAAAATTAATGGTAACAAGGCCACTGAAATGATATACATGTTGTACAGAGTTATAGGCTGGGTAGCTAATTTTGCCAACATAATGAATGCTAATGATCCAAAGTATAATTGCAGTGAGCATGTAATCACTAATCATAAAATTAGAAATACAAGCAGCAGGACAAAAATGGTATCAGTCACTAAAACATTACAAAAAAAAAAGCAAATCTTATAACACTACGATATATACTCTACCTAATATAGGGTATACACCTATTGCTGTTGTAAGCTAGCATTGACCCAATTAAAGTGACAACCATTGATTAAAGAATAAGTATGTGCTGACAAAGTCTCAATCAATGGAATTTCAAAACGTAAATTCCGAGCAAATAAACAAATTTACATAAGAATGTGGCATATGCAAGCTAAACATGTATTTGAGAAGTTCCAAAGCAAACTGAGAAGGCCATTACCAATCACCATGCTTTGGTTGTTTCATCATGAAAGCTTCCAAGTAATTTGGCCCAGTATGTAAAAAAGGTGAATTGAGATTCAGTCTACTGAGTACGGTAAGATTCAAAAGGACATAAAACATTGGAAAGAGATATTTACCTTTACGCTAGCAATATGGCCTTGTTATACTTCTGTTATAGGGAGAGACAAAATTAGCAACTCATAGTTAAATAATGGGCTTTGAGAATAATGGCATCACAGATGGACTAAAGGAAAAATATCATATTTAAGCTCCTGAATGTCTATAAACTATCTATTTGCTTCTTAGCAACGAAAAGTTTTAATTGTAAGGCTTGGATCAGACACCATCCAGGCATCCACATAGTTGCACAGAAGTAAACAAAGTTTAGTTTTTATTTGTCGAATTCCAGTGTTCTGCAACTCTATAGGAGGGTAAATAGATGACCTAAAACAATATGGACTAAGGCAAAAATATAAGTAGTAGAACTGACAATAAGTCAATGATACATGTAGCAAGATACAAAGCTAACAAGAGATCACTAAACCATAGACCCAATTGACATGGGTGATAAAATAAATATCAAAGTTAGTAGGCATAATACATGTACACACTTGTGATTACATCAGATCCCAATACAAAGAGCTAAATAGCTCAAGTTAGGGTTCCGGTGCTCAATTTGGCACAGCAGGAAGCGAAGAGAAGGAGCGGGCATACCTGGTGTGGTGGGTTCCCATCACCAGCAACGGGCCCGAAGAAGACATGGGAAGCTCGGCGTAGGGCGGCGGCGGTACCTAATGGACGGGCGCCGTGTCCTGCCTCTCCTCGCCCGCTGGCGGCAACCACGCCAAGGCCAACATGGTGCCCTTTCGTGTGCAGGAGGGAGGCGCCGACGACCGGATTTGGAGGAGGGAGAGGATTTGGACGAAATTATAAACCCTAATAAAAATGCCCAAATTCCAAATTTGTTGAACTCTAAACCTAAGACTACGATAAAGAATCTCACCGATGGCCATAGGCCTGGCCGTCGCTGCCGTGCGCGTTAGGACAGCTGACCACCGCCGTGCGACCTCGGGCCGTCTCCCGGCCATGCGCACTCGAGGTCACGTGCATAAGCGCCATCGTTACGCATAGCCGCGCACAGGGCCACACCACAACCACCCATGCCTCTGCCTCCATCCATGCCACCACCTCCACCACAACCCATGCCACGGCGCTGGATCCGGAGGGAGGAGGGAGGCGGCGGGGCCAGATCCGGAGGGAAGGGGCGGCGCGGCGGCCGGATCCGGGGAAATCCGGGAGGGAGGGAGGGAGGCGCTGGGGAAGGAGAGGGAGGGAGGGAGGCGGCGGCACCGGATCTAGGAGGGAGGGAGGCGGCGGGGCCGGATCCTAAGGGGAGGTGCCGGCGCCGGGGAAGAGAGGGAGGGGAGGGGCCGACCGTCGACGGGAGGAGGGGAGGGGGCCGGCCGCACGCGGGAGTGGATGGGAGGCCGGAGCGAGCTAGGAGGGAGGGGAGGGGGTGTTTGCATCATGAGGGAGGGGAGGGGTGGGTCATTTTTTTTTCTTTGTCGAGTGTTGTTTTTGGGACACTCGGAAAACCTATCTGTTTGCCGAGTGTTTTTGTTGTGACACTCGGTAAACCCCCTATTTGCCGAGTGTTTTTGTTTGACACTCGACAAACCCCCTATTTTTTTCTCTTTTCATGGGAGGGGAAAAATAGCAAGCTCAGAAAGTTTGAGCTCAATGTAATGTATAGAAAAAGTTTCAAGGTCAAACGATGATTGAACCGTCACTTCGCCTTCAAACCTGTTTCCGTTCTCTCTCGATACCACAATTCTCCCTTAGAGATGCTTCGGTTTCTAAGCAATGTACGTTACAACTTTTCCAAAATCTTCTCAATTTTTTACCATATCCTCTATGTATCATATCACGATACAATGGCAAGTCCTATGTTTTTTAGACTTTGTTTGAATTTTTTATAATTAAAAAACCAATAAGCTACATGTCGATGGTCGAGTGTTGGCACCTAGATGTTTCAAATTTCTTTTCATTTCTTCGGTAAGGCCAAAAAATAGACTTGACAAAATGAATATGATTTTTCTACCTATTTTATTCTATTATTTCATGCACTTATAGATCAAATTTGACCTAAATCAATTGAATTCCTAGAATGCATTTAATGAATTAAAACTAGCAAACAGATCCAAAAAATGCTAAATTTTAACATGGATTATGCTATATTGTTTGTTGAGTACAAAAAAAGTTTCAAGGTCAAATGAGAAAAAATAAATAAATTGTTTGCCGAGTGTTGGAAAAAGGGCAATGGAGGGACACGTGGCGTGATGTTTGCCGAGTGCCGTAATTTGCTGAGTGTTTTTCCCATATTTGCCGAGTGCCAGAATTGTCAGAGTGTCAGAATGTTTGCCGAGTGTTTTTTAGTAAGGCACTCGACAAACAGAGAGTTTGTCGAGTGTCAGAATCTTTGCCGAGTGTTTTTAGTTTGGCACTTGGCAAAGAGATGGTTTGCCGAGTGTCCGATAAAATACACTCGACAAAGAATCTGACACTCAGCAAATCCTTCGATTCCAGTAGCGATGGCTACCGTCACCTTCGGCTACATCAACAACCTCCAACTCTATTCCAATGAGAACAAAAAAGGGTGCATCATCTTCAGCACAAAGGCAGCAACCTTTGGAGCAGTCGTCTTCCTCAAGCACTATCAACGATCAAGCAAATTCATAGCGCGAGGACACGCTGCTAGGAGAAGGGGGAAGAGATGTCATGCGTTGTGGCAGAACCTCTTAAGTTATAGGGCCCAGGCCGGCTAGGTCTGGGCTGACCGCGCGACCAGCGGAGGGGTGGCCTCCTGCCGCGCCACCAACATCCAGATCTGGGAGGATAGGATCTGCTTGCTTGGAGGACAAGATTAGATTGCTTAGAGGCTAAGTCTCCCAGGACTATAAATATAGGGGTGATGTAACCTTTCAATCTTAAGCAATAGTAGAATAGGCCAAGGGCCTTCTATCCCCTCATCTTCCTTCTAAGCCTCAGTCCTCTTCATCTACGCCTCTCTCTCTCTCTCCCCCTGTGCCGATGCCTCTAGTCCTCCAAACCCTAGCCGCCGCCACCCTAGGGCCCCTACCCAATAGGGCTCTGACAGTTATCATTTATTAAGCTTGGGAAATGTAGTAGTGTAACATCTTGTTTGACCATATAGGCCATAGATCTTGCACCAGACGCAACGCTATATTCAAACAGGAGCCTCTGCCGACTGCAAATGGGTGATGGCCAAGGTGCCTTGTCAGATTCTTACAAGTGCAGGATAAACGCTTGTTTAGTTGGACCTCAAAGTCCAAAAAGTTGCTACAGTACCTGTCACATCGAATGTTTGCGGCCCGTGCATGGAGCATTAAATGTAGACGAAAATAAAAACTAATTGCACAGTTTGGTGGGAAATTGCGAGACGAACGTTTTGAGCCTAATTAGTCCATGTTTGAACACTATTTGCCAAATAAAAACGAACGTGCTACAGTAGCCCCAAAATCCAAATTCACCCAACTAAACAAGGGCCTGGCTGGGCAAAAAGCTGCTATCGTCAGGCTGCAGCTCGCATGCTACCTGGGATGAGATAGTACATGACACACAGATCTAGCCTGTCAATCTGTTTATTCACTTAAAATTTTGCTGAGGTGTGGCTGTCTTACATGCCTGGATTTGCTACGCCTTAGGAGCACAAACAAGCCTGTGACGCTCTTCTGGGTGCGCAGAAGTTGGATCCTGGAAATGAAAAGATCGAGAGAGAACTACGGTAAAATGCTACCTTTTGTTTATTCTTTCGTGTGTGTCATAACAGATTAGCTATGAATATGTCAAATGCTAGTAAGAATTCCTGGAACAACATAAAAAACAAGAATTAGGACATGACAAGCAGTGACAAATTCATTTCATGTACCTTCATGTAATTTATCTTGTGAACAATATCATCGTCGTCTTCTGACAAAAATGAAATGGCGCCCCGGTTTGCTGCTGCTCTAGCGGGTTTGAAACAGTCGAAGAAATTCTACAGCACAGTCGGTTAGGAATCATTCAAATCAGAAGTCAAATAGTTTACAGAATTTGGGGTTTAAGAAGAGGAGCTTTTTAGCGGTCCCCAACCCCAAGTCGATAATAGATCTCTAGAAACCTATCCAGGGGTAATACGTAGAGCAGTTTTGGTGTACATATATGCCTGCCACATATATGTACCTTGGCAACATCCAACATTGTTAGTGTTTCCTATTGTCGGCATCAAGCTGAAGTAAAGACCCGCTCCATCATTATTATTTTCTGTCATTTCGCGATCCTTCTCTATAAGATGTTGGATTAGTATGCCTTGCTTAACAATCAGGTTATCCGATGATTAGGTACTCTTGGAGCAAGAAGCATATGTGATTGTGATCGCTGCATGCTTGACTAATGTTGTTTCCTTCTAGTGTCCGGCATGGTCTCTCCGAAACCATATTTGTCTTCCACTTCTTTTGAAATTCCTAAATGACTGATACAAACAAATAGACATGTTAAGAAAACCATAATAATCTACCTAAAAATTGATCAATAATATGCATTATGAACACTAACCTTGTAGCATGGTTCTGCTCCTCCTTCCATGCCTCTGCGACTAAAGTATCCATCACTGCATCCTCCTCGGTGTCCCCCATGGACTCAATGGCGACAGAGGACCGCTGGTGAGCGGTGAGCCAGAGTCGGTCGCTGGCCAATGGCAACGAGCAGAAGACAAGAACTCACGCGAACACAAAATGGACACAGGTGTTTTTTTGGTGCTGCAAAGCGACAGCGATTTTTGTTTACTTGATGCGAATTTAAGCTGTACAAGAGTTGGCCATCATGGCCGAGAACCACAGCACGCTCGTGCTTGAGCGCTGCCGCCCTGGGACGTGCCGCAGGATTCGTGCGCCGTGCGCGTCAGCCACGTGTTCGCGCGCTGGACTCTATCCTGAGCACGCAATGCTAATGTTGGGGGGAGGTCCCCCCGGCATCGCTCCTCCCCTGGCCCTCGACCCACTGCTGGCCAAACTAACCTGCCTCGTTGTGGATGTTAACCCCCGCGGCGAGGGTTTCATGCTCTTCGTGCTCCATCCACGTGTTCAGGTGACGCGCCCGAAGGTCGGCCATGCCGGAGGAGCATGGCGAGAAGGTGGCAGGACGGTGACATTGGACGGACCCTCGCCGGGAGCGTGTGAAGGTTTGGCGCCTACCGTGGGAGGGGACCATCCCGATGGCGATGACGGCCCCGTCAAGGAGATTGGGCCCGGGAGTGGTTGGCCAAGGAAAGGAGATTACCGCCGTACCCTTGGTTATTGTATAGCGATCACCCTCCAGGGTCTAACCCTAGTGTAATTCCACCACATCCCCAGGTATGGTCTATAAATACCTGGGGCGCTCGTGTAAGAAACTATGGGATTCGCTTGTTACTCTTGGGGGTTGCTGCCACATAGATGGCTTGGAGTAGTAAGGATCATCGAGCGGAGGTTGGTGATTGTCTCTGACTCCGATCGTGGTGATCGTGAGGGGTTCTTGACCTTTTCTCGGCGGAGAGCCAAAATGTACTCTAGTGAATTGCTCATGGCTTGTGTGATCCTCATATTGTGTTGGTTGTGCGGCACCCTATTGAGGTTTTGGCGTGTGATGCCAATTAGCGCGTGAATCTCCAAGTGAGTGAATCGCCACAACGAGGACTAGCTTGCTGGCAAGCAAGTGAACCTCAGTAAAAAATCATTGTGTCATCATTTGATTCCGAGGTGATTGGTCTTCATTGATATTGATTGGTTCATTCCTTAACATGGCGGTATAACCATCTTACTCTCTCTCTCTCTCTCTTTACATTACCGCAAACTAGTTATTAAGCTCTTTAGTATAACTAGCTGTGAGAGCTTGTTAGTTTGGTTAGTGTGGCTCTTTAGTTAGTCTTTGAGAGCACACTAACTTAGTGTAGTGACATAGCCATTGTGTGGATAGAAACTATAGAAACTAGAATTGTGGTAGGTGGCTTGCATTTTTAGTAGGCTAGCGCAACACTTGCTTCGGCTCATAATTGTCTAACCGGTTTGTTAAGTGTTGTTGTAGAAATTTTTAATAGGCTATTCACCCCCCTCTAGCCATTAGGACCTTTCACCCCTACTCGTTCCATAGGGGGTAGGCGAAGCACCTCCTCAAAGACTACGCCACCATCAGGGGCTATATCCGTGGCACCCTCGGCCAGCAGGGCAA
This sequence comes from Miscanthus floridulus, assembly GCF_019320115.1. Classification (NCBI taxonomy): domain Eukaryota; kingdom Viridiplantae; phylum Streptophyta; class Magnoliopsida; order Poales; family Poaceae; genus Miscanthus; species Miscanthus floridulus. The sequence continues at coordinate 116,293,028 of NC_089587.1, read as the reverse complement.
GGCCCTAAAGCCTGCATCGAAGGCCGACGAGCCAGTGGACGCCGCCCCAGAGGACGACGCTGAGTTCTCTGAGGCCGATCGCTACCTCATGATCCTCGGGGGCTCCTAGGCGTATGAGTCTCATCAGTAGTGCCGCATCATTGAGCAAGTGGTGGACGTCATTCACACCCTCATCGCTTCGACGTGGCTCCAATGGTCCTAGACGGCCATCACCTTCAACAAAGGGGATCACCCTGATCGCGTTCCTCACTCAGGACGCTACCCGCTCATGGTCAGCCCGATCGTCAGCACCACGTGCCTCACCAATGTGCTGATGGATGGGGGTAGTGGCCTCAACATACTCTACACTAGTGCCCGATCGTAGAGCAGCCTGCACCCTAGCAAGGCATCATTCTACGGGATCGTCTTGGGGAAGGAAGCGGTGACCCTCGGGCGTGTCTGGCTCAACGTCACCTTCGGCCAGCCAGGCAACTTCCATAAGGAGCCGCTCACCTTTGAGGTGGTCAACTTCCCTAGTGTTTACCACACTCTCCTAGGCCAGCCGTGCATTGCCAAGTTCATGGATGTCCCCAACTACACCAACTTGAAGCTGAAGATACGCCGTCGAGGGTAGCTTCGAACAAGCATACTACTGTGAGCAAGACTGCATTGTCCAAGAGGCCACACTGATCGCTCCCTATACTCCCGATGGCCCTGGTCGTGACATAGGAAGGTCGCCGGTGAAGGAAGCAGCCAAGGCAACGGTGGCGCTCAACCAGCCAAGCATCGATGGGGCGGCCGATGAATCTGGCGGCAGCGATGGCTCAGGTGGCCCCTCCATTCAGGTGCTTGGTCCCTCAGAAGGGGTTGACCCGATCAAGGTGAGTTCCGACCTTTACCCATGAGGGAAGGCGACTGCTAAGCCATCTACAAAGAAGTGTCGCCTCCCGAGCCAGTACCTGCCTACTAACCTCCTTCACTGTCCTACCTCTTCAACAACAAAAACCAAGATAAGTCTTGTCCTCCTAACCTTCTTGCTTCACTTATCTTTGTTTTTGTCTCCTTTGTCCTGAGCGACCTCTACAGTGACTCAGCCGGGCCGAAGGATCGACTAAGCTAACCACATGTTGCCCTCTTTGAAGGAGAACTGCACCGGAAGGCCCCCGACTGAGGCAAGGATGGGATGGACGGAGCAGGATGACTAGGCAAGAGATCAGCAAAGCGCTAACAGAATGGCCCCGACCACCGTGTTACCAGCTATGTCATCCTTCCCTTCTCTTGTGTCCATTTTGTTCTTTTGTAGCTATCTTTGTGTTTCCTAATCCCTCATCAAATCACGTCTCCCGACCACATGATGGTACGGGGTCCCCCCAAAAAGGGGCACCACCGAGGGTTCTAAGGCTAGCCCATTGGGCCTACAAGGGACGTTCAAGGTCAAGCACCAAAGGCCTCTACTAGGCGCTCCAAAGTGAAACCGGCCGACCTTCGAATGATGTTCGAGTACCGACCTCGAGTTGCTCATGGTGAACCAATGAGGGAGGTAGCGAGCCCTCGAGCACCGACAGACGTGCTCAGGAACTATACTAGTGGCTCAGTCGAGAAGTCGAGGATCTCCCCCTCTGAGGGACATGACTAGGGAATGGAACAACCATAACCTGGGGTTCTCATGGACTCACCCACTAGTAGCACGGGCTTGGCAATCTTGGCCACCGAGGACATTGTTGTAACAGCCCATCCCAACAAGGGACCAAAGTCTCCAAGCATGACTCATGAGCAATGAGATTACAAATGAAAGTAATTTCATTTCGTTAATTGGGAATGACCCAATTATAATATATGTCAGCAAAAACCGCTACAAATACCGCCATAGCGGTGGCGGAAGCCATAGCTACTCAGTCGGGGCTACCGACTAAGCCTCTGTAGCATGCAAACAGGCACAACGAAGGCTAGGCCCTAGAGACGCATCGAGGCTAGGGGAGGGTGTCACCACGCCGGCCGACCTTCACTTGGGGGCGGCGGTCCCAAGCTAGCCTTGCCAGCGTGAAGACTCGGTGAGTTCTAGGATAGCTGGCTCTTCCACTAATAAAACAGAAGGACCCTGATGACCCATGTCACTAGGATCCTTCCAGTTTCTAGGGAAGGACAGCAGGACAGGGACTCGATGGGCCTTGGTGCAGGGAAGGCATCGATGCTGGTAGCACTTGGGGATAGAACCACAGCCATTCGAGCCACCGGCTGCACAGTAGGCATCGGACTTCCGCCTAGCGCCGTAGTTCTACATCCCCCTCCATGCCACACCATTGATTTCCCTTCACTAGGTTCCTTCCACTCTCATAGGAGCGATCGCCCAGTGGAGGAAGCCAGGCTCACCTAGAGGGAGGCGTCGCACTTCATTGTCACCATGGCCGCCAGGAGTTAGATCTGAGAGGCAGAAGAGAACAATCCAGAGGAGGGATAGAAGGCACTGCATCCCTAGGCCATCCTTTTATAGCCCCATCGACACGTTGTGAGCGGCTCTACGCCCTCTGATCAGCCATCGATAGCTAAAAAGGCCTCGGGGAACTGGCTAGGTGGCTCTCCAATCCCCACAGCATGCCTCAGAGTGGTTGCAAGATGGTGGCTGCATAGTAAAGGCAGAGTCAGGAGGGCATTGACAACGAGTCAAGTCCCTGCTCCACTTTCCACCAAGTGTGCCACCCACTGCGCATGCCTCCTCATAGGACTTGAGAGGATTCGACCCCCCTTGGGCCCACCGACCACCATCAATGGCCCGGATCCATGTGCACCAAGTGCCATGGCTTCTCCTCAGCTAGATCCGCTCCATGTGGCCCGATGTCCCATCTCCTAGAAGAAGTGGGATGGTGCGAGAGCGCACACCATAACTCCTTCGCTAGCCATGGCACCCTAGATGCCATCAACTGCCTGCATAGAGCATCAGTGGATGGGATGTGCCTAGAAGCCACCATGCTCGCTGACAAGGGGGACCCACAATAGCCTCGGTGGCTACACTGGCTCCTGAGATGGAGCAACCTGACCCCCCGATTGATGGGTGCTCGGGCGGCGCACCCCCAAAATCAACCAACTCCTTGGAGTTGGGTCAGGAGCCGCTAAGCCATGGACCCAACGGGGGCCCCTTGCCTAAGCTTGGCGCGCTCCCTATGCCCTAACCTATAGCCACAAAAGGTCAGCCCGAGAAGGCCAGCACAGGAGGATCAGGGCCTGCTACCAAGGCCCATAGAAGGGTGTGGTGAGTCAGGTGATCAGGTGGCCCCGAGCCAGAGCTTAGATGCTCTCAATCACCTAACCCATGGTAGGCTATAATAAAAAAGAAGGGTGCCCTAGGCCTAAACTCGGTAACTCTTAGACGAGTTCACTGAACCCACACTCAGGCTATAGACCTACATGACATAGGGTCAAAAGAGGGGTCAACACCATAGCCACTCAGCCTCGGCAGACGAGCACCCCCGTTACACTGGGGGAAGTGCCTCACACAGGGCATCACACCATCATCGGCGGGGACCATTCCCACTAAGACAAGTTCGGTCACTAGAAGATTGAATTCAGCCTTTCGTCACCATCACGAACGAGGCCAAGTGAGGCCATGAAGGGCTCGGGGGCTCCTGATGAGATCCTAACATATGGGTATGTTAAGCCTCGGGATCTATGGTTCCCGACCAAAGAGACCCTTCGGCCGACCCCTCCATGATCACTCGGGGTCTCAGGGGCTATACCCGTCTGGTATGCTCGCGCGCACCCTCAGGCTAAGGAACTTGCTTGAGCCTAAGCACACCAACGCCTCTGCTTAGGACTCGAGGGCTAGAATGAGTTTTAGGCTCCCGACCGATAGGGAACCTGAGCCCGGTCCTTGACTCCCGCCTAGCATATGATGCCAACCAAGGCCCGAGGGTAAGAAGACATGCCTCGAGCCAACGAGGCTCGGGGGCTCCTCGATGCAGCACTCTGGGCGCGACCTTGCTGGCCGCTCCCCCAACAAGGTCACGCATGGGGTATGACACAAGAGGACAAGCTCTCCTCGGCCTCTGGAGGCTCGAGGGCTTCCGGGCTCACATGTCGGCCCCTCGAGCCTGCCTCTCTCACCACTAGGAAGACTCTAGAAGGCACGCCTAGGGAGGCCAGTCTAAGCCAACATAGCTTGACACTCAACATGTTAGAACAGTCTAGCCAGACAACACTCATGGCTTATTTGGCTTCACGACATCGCCTCGGTCCACAGTGCACCACTGCAAGACCCTCCTGGACTTCGGCGCACGTAGACCATAGGCTCACCCCCCCCAAACCGCCATGTACCCGACCTATCTCATTATATAAGGGATAAGGTCAGACCCTAGAGGAGGGAGGATGATCCAAGACAGATAATTCCATTCCTCATCGATCCGTTCTTGCTCGGCACCAAGAGCAGAGCAACCTAGAGAGGGGCAACGAGAGCTCCTTCACCGCACCTATCATCTTCCTCCTCTTAGACAAGGGGAAGACTCCATCGGTGATGAGGCAACCTTAGGATTAGCACCGAACTAACCCCTACCAAATCTCTCTCATCCTCTTGTACACTCTATTGTAACCCCCTAATTTTGGGTGCTCTTGAGTATAAGGATCATCAACTGCTAGACATAGGGCACCGATCAGCCTAAACCAGGATAAACCGTTGCATCCCCTCTGTGATTCTTGTGTTCTTGAGTCCACCTAATCCACCAGAGACATGTACTCTAACACCGACTAAAACAACAATGCTTGCCACGGTTCCGACCCCGCGACACCACCCAATCCAAAAAATTGAGATTTGAGGGTAATAGCCTTGCATGCAACTAGTGCTCTAGCTTGGGTTTCTTGTAGTGAGGGCTTGAAGACTTGCCTTAATCTTGGTGTTTGCTAACAACAAGATGGGCCAAAGGAGGACACATTGACCTTCTCAATGAAGCAATTGTGAGAAGGCTCTAAGAAGACATGTAAGTGCTATTAAAACCCACCATACTGGAGTGACGAATAGTATTTACTAACTGAGCAAAGCCTAACCAATCTTGGTGACTTAGGTGCTCCAGCATGGATTAGGGGGTTGTGCCAACAACATGAGACTATTGAAAAAATGTTTATCTCTTTACCATCTCTATATACTTCAACATTAATTTCATGGCTTCCAAGTTTTGTTGAGTGATAACTAGGATGCATGGTAGTGTGTGTAAGGAAAATGGACCTCATCCCATTTTAGTTTGGGTTTTGGTGTTTTATGATTAACATGACCAAGTTGGGCTAATGAGTTTCCAAGTGGTTGTTTTGTAGTCTAATAGGGTGCAAACAAGATTTGGATGAAGGAAACAAGGTGATCCGATGATCAACATCTCAAGCAAGATCTTAGAAGCACAATGGAAGACTCAAGAAACCAAGCAAAGTCCAAGCACGAAGGATGGAGCCAAGATGGATGCAAAGGTCGCAAAGAAACGAAGTGAACGATGCATCATAGGGAGCTTGGTCTAGATCAGTCCAGAGAGGTTCTAGAACACGCGAAGCGCTCTAGACTCAGTCTGGCTACATGGTCCGGACCAAGCAGCAGTCCAGTCCGTATGGTGGCCCGCTTGTCAGCCACCCAGTGCGCATTCAAATGACTACTGTGTCGGTGACTGTTGGAAGGTCTAGACCTAGCGCCATTGGTTCAGACGCCCCCCTTGGTCCGGTCCTATCGGGCGCAGAGAAGCCAACCAAAGGGGTTCAACAGCTCTATTTCATTGGAAGCCTATTTATACCCCCATGGTCGGCCAAATGTGGTGTGTGAGATCCCAGTGAGTTGCTATTTGAGTTGAAACTCATTTTTAGTTGCTCTAATCCACCAAAGTGCTTAGCAAAATATTAGGTGATTAGCGTAGGTGCTTTGCGAAGTGCTTAGGTAAGTTAGACCACCGCTTATGCGCTAGCTCTGGGTTTAGGCCTGGTGTTTAGTGAGGTTTGCACACCTCTTATCATTCAGTGCTTGGGCACACCATTGTTGTACTCGGTGGGGCATGTAAGTCTTGCGAGACCACACCAACTGCATTTGTGGTGTGGCTACCACTGTGTACGGAGGGAACAAGGCCTGCAGCGGTTCGGTCGGAAGCTTGATAGTGAAGATGGCGAGGAGCGGTCCGGGAGAGGCACACCAGAGACCCACTTGTGCATGGGGAAGGCTCGAGGCCATCGACGGAGTTACGCGACCAGGAGCTTGGGGCTTGCAAGGGGCTCCAACAAGGACTAGGGGGAAGCTTCAGCACTTCTCAATACCTCGATAAAAATACCATAGTCATCGATGGGAGTTTGCATCTCTACCTCATCTTTACCTTCCGCATTTGTTATTATGTACCTTGGTTGTATGCTTACTTTTAGCTTAGTTTGATAGGCTAGTTGATCGGATTAGAGGCCATAGTTTACTTTCTTGCATAGGTTTTGCTAAGGCAAAAATTAGAGGCCATAGTTAGAAGTAGAATTTTAAGTTGCCTAATTCATCCACCTCTTAGGCGTCACTGTACTTACAGCGTGTATGTTGACGGTCATTAACACCAATTATAAACCATCAACATAACTTGCATATATATTTAATTCCATCACCAAATATAGGAATAGGGGTTTAAACTAATGAATTCCACGAGCTTTGGTGAATATATGACTGCAGGAGGATTTATCTAGAAAACAACTCCTGGACCATTGTCATACACTCCAAACAAGCAAATCGATGACAACAAGTGATTCAACCTGCAAAAACTGCGAAAGACAACTCTAGGAGGTTCTAGAGGACACCACGCCAAAGCTTGGGCAAAATGGCCATAATAGCAGGCTGGTCGGCCCACTAGGGAGGCCACCTGGCCTGCTCCGGAGCCCGCTCGCCCTCCACCGCCTCGTATGCATTTCCAAGATCTACACCGTTGATTTTAAGGCGATTGTAGGTCGGTTCATCCAACGGTGATCGAGGGAGTTGACACATATCAATGACATGGCAATTTCTTGCCCCCTACTCCACCTCGATTCCTTGCCCCCTAATCCACCTCGATTCCTTGTCCCCTACTCCACCTTAGGCCTATATATAGCAGCCCCTACCCCCCTCCTTAGAGCCATCCCTGAAACCCTAATTCATATCTCTCATTCAGAGATCAAGATACACCAGGAGGATTAGTCTAGAGCTCTCCAATGTAGTAGATTAGTAGCTCGGGAGTGAGAGTCCAGTTGGGCTCATGCTCAAGTTCCGGATATAGTCTTGGAGGCTCAGCAAAGCCTTGAATCTTCACTTCTACATCTTGTAAGACTTATTATCAATTTATCACATTCCTATATACATGGCTATGCTTACTTTGAATATGTATCTTGCTTAGTTGAGGTTATTATTACTTTTGTGTCCAAGTTCATAGAGCACTTAGCCCGCTAGTTTAACATGGTTGGGCTAAGTAGCCGAGCCTCCTGTAAGCATGGTGCTTATACGATGCTCTGCCTGTGAGTACACCCTGTTTCTCTGGTTGTGTGGTAGCAGCTGGTGGTGACAGTCCCATCTATCCTTTGTAGCCCACACCGAATTGAGTAGGTTCTTAAATTGTAGGACCATAGTCGCGTCAGTAGAGTTATCTATTGTAGATGCTCTACCATCTAAGTGACGTCCCGAAGTGCACAAGAGTAGAGTTAGTCTTAACTATAGTCGGGTATATATATACTTTGATCCTGTAATAAGAATATCATAGGACTCTACCTCACCCTTTGTTCTCCTAAGTTAACTAGTTTACATTATCTTAATGATCTATTCCTAGAGTTTCATTATCCTTAATTCCTATCATTATCTCAACCCCTTGCTCTAGCTATGTTGGTATGTTGATTAGTGGACATTCCTTTGTTATCCAATAAATCTTTACTCCATTGTTTTCTTATGGTAAAATATAAATAAAGATACCTGGAATACTCTCGGTAAAAATGCTATAATGGTATTATGTGCGCTTGCGGAATCCTTCATATTCTATTTGCACTTATAAATACCAACAAACATTTTTTGCGCCGTTGCCGGGGAAACAATTGGCGTAAAGATTTAGATCATTAATATACTACTAGCTTTAGTAGGATTACCCCTATTATGTTGAATTGTGGAATAAGACAGGACAACAGACGCCATTTCGACCTTCCGGCAAGCTTCCACAAGAAAATAAGAAACATTGAAGAACCCTAGGGTACCTGAACATTTAAAGATCCATCAACACTAGAACCCAGCCATCTCACAGGTTTGTATAGACATATATATATTATTCTAACCATGTGTAGATTGGAGAAAAATGTCGACGTCACAAGAATTGAAATCACATCTCAAGTGACAGAAATAGGCGCTGCACTACTCACAAGTTCCATCATGTGAGTCATGGTAGGTATGATCATGAAAGGTGAGATAGTCATGCACATGGACTTTAAATTTAATGAGTAGTTATCTTTTTAACATTTTGTTTTCCACTGCATGTTACTTGGAATAATCCATGCATCCATTCCGTTTAGTTTGAATTCACTCAAATCCACAACATGTTTAGTTCCATGCATATATCCAAGCCACCTGCATCCTTTATTTTTAAAAAAATCACTCACCATGATCATGCTCTTTCATCTCTATTTGAGTAAGTCTCTAAAATGCTTTCATGTTACTTTTGTCTTCTATAGTATGCTTTGGTTTGGAAGTACTGTACATACTTCCATTGGCTTTTAAATTAAGTGTGGTGCTTAGATTAAATTATCTTCTTTAATCAAAATTAGACATGGAGTCTAGTTTGGTTATTGAACTAAAAATTGCTTGTGTAGACACAGGTTATTTTTGTTGGACTAACCCTTGTAGGAAATTCTCAAATTTAATTTGGGAAAGTCTCGAGATGAACTCACACCGGAGATGAATCAAGGCATGCGATGAACTCCAACAACTCTGTGCAAAAGAAGACACAGCTCACTTTCATTGAAGGAAGAACTATGAGTATAAAAATTCACTCACTTTGTCTTTTGCTGCAAGTTACCTTTGCCTTGAACCATGCTTGAATGCAGCGAATAAATAAAATTTGTTATCAAACATGATAAATAATCTATGCTAAAGTAATTCAAAAACCACGTTGTCATTAGCATAGACGAGAACCACACAAATTATGGATAACAACCCGTATTTCAAATTTGTTGTATTGCCTTAGGTATGTGTCCATTAACATTTTGCAGGAAAGAATGAATTTACGCTATGCTTGTCCATGGTTTGGTAAGAACGTGCCAAACCACCACTTCGGCTATGGAACAAAGAGAAATGAGACAAGTGCCACAAAAAAGGATCTACAATAGAAGCAGTCACTCATAGGAAGTGGACGAACAAATCAACAGGCCACAAGTAACATTGAAGGCAACCTAACATTTCCAGGGATCAAGCTAGGAGGCCGATGAGAAACAGGGTGCAACTCACGTCATATCAGCTAATCTAATGCCTACTTTCATCATCTTTGAAAAGCCCAACTCGCACGTCGACAGCAAGGACTAGGATGACAAGAGCCACTACATCATGGCATGCATCCTCGAATCATTAGACGTCAGAAATCAATGGAGGTCTATCGATGGTGTCTCATAAGGCTATGACCATGGTCATGAGACAACATCCCAAAGTTGTTAAAGATGAAGCTTCTATGCAAGTACCAATGAGGTTCTTTCCTTGACAATCAAGGCGGCTGGTGTATTGCTTATAAACGAAGAAGAACAACTCTTCGCCATGCCGCTAGACAATCAAGGAAGAACTTGAGTTTGCATCTCCAATGAACCCCAACTCATTAACCAAGAATTAACAAAAATCAAGAAAGGTTGATGGAAGGAGAATATGCAATTGTCTGTATCCTCATCTCTAAGATCGGATGGTGCAAAGAAAAGCTAAAAGCAAGGGAGTGGTCCTGCTCAATGGACCTAAAACCATGAGTTTTCACCGACAGTGTTGAGTGACGTAAAGGTCCAAGTGTGGGGGAGGAAGGCCGATTTTTCTATAGTAGATACAACCCTGCTCTTCTTCCTTCCAGGCTCCTATCGCTCTGACATACTAGTTTGCAATCCCTCTGCTCAATATTGCTTTGTTTCTACAAGTTTGAATATGTTTACAAATTTTCATACATGAAAATCAAACTTAAGATGTAAAGTAAAATCAATCCTTACGAGAAGAAGTTTTTGCAACAATTGAGGCACATTATTTAAAACATGGGATAAAAGTTCTATGCTAATTAAAATATTAAAACCAACTCTATTATAGCAGAGAGGTTGACCTTTAGCTCTACGATAACACTACCCTTGCTTTGAATCATTTTTGTATACTCCTTCGGGTATGTGTTGTCCACTAATCTTTCGTAGGAATGAGAGGAGCAAAAGGTCCAACATAGTGCCAAGATCCACAAAAGAAAAAGAACAAAAAGATGGCATGACGAAAAGATGAGAAAAGGAGTGCGACATAGAAGACAAGATGCTCATGAACAGCTCAAGCAAGGAAAGCTTCAAGCAGGAAGAGAAGACCAGCATAAGTCATCTACCCTCCATCACATGGTGTCATTACACCACACTGCTGAAGGTAGCATCTTAAAGTAAGTGGTCATTATTTAAAAAGCTTTCCCTTGATCCTACTATTCACATAAATGATGAAACAAAACATGTTTGGGTTACAACTTTGCTTGATCCAACCTGACTAACTCAACATGTTTTGTTCCTTAAGTTTGTTCATAGCACCACTTTCTTGATCTCATAGTCTTAACCAAATGAGCTAAAATTTTGCATATCTTATCTTTGGAAGATGATAGTAATAATTATGTAAAGTTTGATACATTTTGTAAAGATAGACAGTCCTTCCATAGGTTAAGCAACTCCACTCTTTTTGACAAATGTATTCAAATGCCACATTAATACTCATCCTTCTGATCTTATCACCCATGTTATAAGAATGAATGCACATAACGTCAACCGTAACATGATTCGATGTGCCTAAGGCTAGAAAAGAATAAATAAAGTTTTGGTTCTATTGGTATTTTTCCACCAATAGAGCCCATGCACTTGATCTCTACCTTGTCTTCATAAGCAAAACACACTTGGAGCAAGTGTAGGGAGTCGATCCCCTAAATTCTACAAGTGAAAGTTTTGAACCGGTAATAATGATGCACACAAGATGTCGCCAGTTTCTACTACTGATGGTTGACTTTGAAACGCTGAAGAAGGAGGAGGAACAAGTCAAGAAGGAATGAACCTGTCAAACCTAAATCAACGGGTTAGGCAAAATAAGGTGGCACTACCTGTGGAAGCGCCACTACTAGAGGCGCCACCACAAGAATCCTCATCTTCAAGAGTGAACCGAGACTCATAACTATTGAAGAGACAAATGCTGCCATATAAGGTACGTTATATAATTATACACAATGGCAGGTAAGCATGGGACACGAGATGGCCAACCTACAGCAACAACAAAAATCAAAATTGGGAGGCTCTGTTCCAGCACCTCCACATCCTGCTACCTCGTTGAGTAACCACGACAACAACCAACTTGGGGGAGAAGGCATCCCTCGTGTATCTAGATAAGTATTTCTTTTCTTTTTATTATTCTTAGTTTGCTTTATATATATATTAGAAAAAAAAGATGAATAACTAAAAATGAAGTAAAAAGTTATCTTTATAGAAATATATATAGTTATAATGTGTGATCTAAAAATGAAAACAAAATAAAAAAGAGTGTGTCTAGTGTTTGCTTTAATATGTTTTTAGGAGCTGAATAAAATAAAAAGGACTCTGAAGATAATCTTTTAAAATGGAAATGATGAATAGTTGCTTTGTTGTAATTCCTTTCAAGTACCTAGTTTTCAGCCTTAAATTCTCCTGAATTTTGGATAAGACTGTTTTGATATAAGGATTTACCCTGAACTTGAAACTAGTGGGTAGCATATGCTTGATCTAAGTCTAGGTAATTAACGGATATGATATGAGAAGGTCTGAGCTACTGTTTATCTTGTTCCGAGTGACACTAAAGTTCTGGAGATTTATCTTTTGAAAAACATAAAAATGCTATATAATGAGTTCCTGTATGACAAAGCTTGAATTCCCAACAGAGCCATACATATTATTTAGGCTAGAAAAACTTTCACATATATGCTGCTTGCTTTTGCATTGAGTTTAGTCAAACTTTGTTGACCCATATGAGAGCTTTGTCATGCTCTTAAAATCAAGATCACTACACACCACCCACATATGCACTACTCCTATACTAGGGGTAGGCGCAAAAACATGCCTTCCATCTAGATCCACCCAAAAATATTTTACTCCTACACTGGGAGTGAACACAAAAACATGCTTGATAGGTTTTCCATCCACCAAATAAATGCTTCAAGTTCTTGTTGCTATCTCTCAAAAGTTTTGTTGCAGAAAAGGTATGGGGCTATGTAAAAGTTATTCATAAAAAAAAGAAAGAAAAGAAAGAAAAAAAGAGTTGTGAAAAAATGGACAAGTGTCTGAGATATCTAAAATAATGGGTACTTAGATGCCCGCCTGAAAAAAGAAAGAAAGAAGAGATGGATAAGATAACCCCCTGCTCTCTAGCAAGTTTTCCAAGTTCCAAGAGAGATATATGTTTTCAAGGAGCAAAGTAGAATTAGGTTAGCCACCATATATATCCACCATACTTCCACACACATGTACATCTTGATTTGATTGTATGACTTAATTCTCTTTGGATCCAAGGTTTGGCTTTACAACATATGCATTTCAAGTATGCTCTTTCTAGCTTTCTCCCTACCTATAAACTCCACATAAGCCTTAGTGGTAGGAACAGAAAAGGTATAACATATTTATTGCCTTGGTGAGAATCCACGAATACCACATATATTGAGAGACTTGAGAGTGTCATACAATGAAATCTCTGAGTTTTATTTTAAAAACTTATAAAAACTCTAGAACAATGGTTGAACAAAGAACTTCAGACATAGTGCTTGACTTGATCATTCTATCTTTCAATTACTCAAGACTCAAGTGAAGGCTAAGAAGCCCCATGGTTAAAGGTAATATGGGTAAGTTTGAAAGTCAGATCAGTTTATTCTAATCCGAAGGAGAATTCTTGATTGAACGCATGTGTACTTTTGAGACATGAAAGCATTGTAGTAACTCCTGATCCATTGCTAAGTTTAGTTTGCTCAGGGACTGGCAAAGGTTAAGCTTGGAGGAGCTTGTTGACGGTCATTAATATCAATTATAAACCATCAACATAACCTGCATATATATTTAATTCCATCATCAAACATAGGAATAGGGGTTTAAACTAATGAATTCCACGAGCTTTGGTGAATATGTGACTGCAGGAGGATTTATCTAGAAAACAGCTTCTGGGACCACTGTCATACACTCCAAACAAGCAAACCGATGACAATAAGTGATTCAACCCGCCAAAATTATGAAAGACAACTCTACAAGGTTTCAGATGACACCACGCTGAAGCTTGGGCCAAATGGGCCGACGGGCCCACTAGGGAGGCCTTTCGGCCTGCTCTAGACCCCGCTCGCCCTCCATCGCCTCGTATGCGTTTCCAAGATCTACACCGTAGATTTTAAGGCGGTTATAGGTCGGTTCATCCAACGGTGATCGAGGAAGTTGACGTGGATCGATGACGTGGCGATTCCTTGCCCCCTACTCCACCTCGATTTCTTGCCCCTACTCCACCTTGATTCCTTGTCCCCTACTCCACCTCAGGCCTATATATAGCAGCCCCTACCACCCTCCTTAGAGCCATCCCTAAAACCCTAATTCATATCTCTCATTCAGAGATCAAGATACACCAGGCGGATTAGGTCTAGAGCTCTCCAATATAGTAGATTAGTAGCTCAGGAGTAAGGGTCCAGTTGGGCTCATGCTCATTTTGGATCTAGTCTTGGAGGCTCGACAAAGCCTTGAATCTTAACTTCGACATCTTGTAAGACTTATTATCAATTTATCATATTCCTATCTATATGGCTATGCTTGCTCTTAATATGTATCTTGCTTAGTTGAGGTTATCATTACTTTTCTATGCGGGTTCATAGAGCGCTTAGCATGCTAGTTTACCATAGTTGGGCTAAGTAGCCGAGCCTTGTGTAAGCATGATTCTTATATGATGCTCTGCCTATGAGCACACCCTGTTCTCTGGTTGTGTGGTAGCAGCGGGTGGTGACAGTCCTGTCTATCTTTTGTAGTCCACATCGAATTGAGCAGGTTCTTAAATTATAGGACCGTAGTCGTATTAGTAGAGTTATCTATTGTGGATGCTCTACTGTCTAAGCAGCGTCCCGAAGTGCGCAAGAGTAGAGTTAGTCTTAATTATAGTTGGGTATATATATACTTTGATCCTAAAATAAGAATATCATAGGAATCTACATCACCCTTTGTTCTCCTGAGTTAACTAGTTTACATTATCTTAATGATCTATTCTCTAAGTGTCATTATTCTTAATTCCTATCATTATCTCAACCCCTTCTCTAGCTATGTTGGTATGTTGATTCGTAGATATTCCTTTGTTATCTAATAAATCTTTACTCCATTATTTCCCTGTGGTAAAATATAAATAACGATACCTGGAATACTCCCGGTTAAATGCTACAATGGTATTCTGTGCGTTTACAGAATCCTTCATATTATATTTGCACATATAAATACCAACAATGTACTTAGCATATGTTTATTTTTGCACTCTTAGGCCACTACTAATGCGGTGTTTGATTGCCCCTCCTAAATTTTAGTCGTTGTCCCATCGAATGTTTGACACATGCATGGACTATTAAATATAGACTAATTACGATACTAATTGCATAATTTATGACTAATTTGCGAGACGAATCTTTTAAGCCTAATTAGTCCATGATTTGACAATGTGGTGCTGCAGTAAACATATGCTAATGACGGATTAATTAGGCTTAAAAAATTCTTCTCGTGGAGTACTGACGGATTATGTAATTTATTTTTTATATTAGTATCCGAACACCCCATGCAACATCCTCCCGATACATTTCTGAAAGTGCATTTGCCCCCTATGTGGGTTTTGGTGTATTGATGACATTCAAATTAGGGACTAATGTGATCTAAATGAGATATGTTGAAGCTATTAGTCTCATGAAAGAATCAAAGAGTTGATAAAGATGAAATGGTATCCCTCAATTCTTGAAGTTGTAAAGGCGGACAGACTCAAAACGATCTCCAAAGGTTTTAATTTTGTTTTTGAGTTTAGGATCTGCCGCACTATAAAGAGGGATGCAAGTTTCGTTGGTCTGAGGAAGATAGAGTGCTCAAGCATTTAAATAAAATCAAAAGAGAGTCACTCTAGCACTTCACGAGCACATAGAATAATTTTCTGTGACTTTCGGTGTCGGAAGTCCCGACGTAAGTCGGAACTCCCGACAGTCGGAAGTCCCGACCTAAGCCAAGAGTCCCGGCACCTATGCTTCTGACTGCTCGCTGTCTGTGCACATCAGAAGTCCCGACGTTCGCCGAGAGTTCCGACCGTCGGAAGTCCCGATGTTCACTGGGAGTTCCGACACTGACCTAATCCAAGCCGGGAGTCCCGGCATCAACGGTGCTAACTGTTTGTTTAACTGTGCACATCGGAAGTCCCGACGTTTGCCGGGAGTTCCGACACTGACTTTCATCCGTGGACTTCTGACCCATTGTGAACTATGTTTTCTGTTAATGTCGGAAGTCCCAGGATCTGCATCGGAACTTCCGACGTAGATCTGAACGGTTGGATTTTCACTTGGAGTATAAATACTCCTCTCTTCACTTCTAACCGTTATGGACCCATTTTCACAGTTGACTCACTTCGTGCTGAACAGCTCCCAAGCAACTAAAGCGCCCCTCTCCTTCCCCCTTTGCTCTAATCTTCGATTCCCTTAGGGTTTGAGTGAAAGGAGAGTGGATTGAGTGAGAGCATCACTTTGGAAAGCTTGAGCACTTGATTTCTTCGTCAAGCCGGTTGATTTTGTGTCTATTACTCTTAGGGCTTTGCCCCTAGCCGGCTAGGCGTTGCCCAAGAGATTCCATCTTGTGGAAGAGCCTTAGGAAGTTTATATCACCCTTCGATTTCTTAGTGGAAAGCTCAAGTGGCCTTTGTGGTCGCTTTGAGAGAGGCAAGGAGGTGGAAAAGACTCCAACCTTGGTGGTCACCTCAACAACGAGGAAGTAGGAGCTCCTTTGTGGGGTTACCGAACCTCAGGATAAATCCTTGTGTCCCGCGTGCTTGTTGTTGTTGTTGTGATTGCTTGAGATTACTTGTATGTGTTTGTCTCTTTGTCTCTAAAATCTCCATTTTAGGGTTTGGACTTGATCTACGGTTTGGAGGCTCTACGGCGTTAAGGGAGTGACCCAACATCTTCACCAAACCACTAGGAAGTGAGGTTATAAGATTATTTATCCGCAAAGTTAAATTTAGCACTGCTTTTGTAGTTCACGTAGGTGTCAGAACTGCTGACGTTTGCGTTGGAACTTCTGACAACGTCGGGAGTTTCGACCCAAACGTCAGGACTTTCGACAGTGGCTGACAGATTTGAACTTAGCATTTGCAGTAAATTTTTAGACAACGCCTATTCACCCCCCTCTAGGCATTGTTAGATCCTTTCAATCTCCTAAATTTTAATCGCTGGATCTAAACACCACCTAACACTCCATGCCAGATGGTGGCTTTGTCAAGCCAAGTAGGACCGAGTGAAAAAATGTTCTAGGTAGATGGGATTGAGCGTGCGTGTCTAAATTGTACTGTATAATAAAAAAACACAAGTTTGAGACCGAGGAGAGAAAAATTGGTAAGTACTATTCGGTATAGCATACGATGGGGAGGTGAAGGTTTCAATTACTCTAGTATTATGTGTAGAGCATATTTTTTCGGAGGCTAATGTTCATGTAGATCTGCGTTGTAGGTGTCCTTATGACCCTAGTCATAGTATGAACATTACTAAGAGAATGATTAGTTTGCTGACCCTAATAAAGGCCCTGTTTAGATCCCACCCAAAATCCAAAGTTTCCCAAGATTCCCCGTCACATCGAATTTTGCGGCACATGCATGGAGCATTAAATGTAGGTAAAAAGAATAACTAATTGCACAGTTTGCCCGTAATTGACGAGACGAATCTTTTAAGCCTAAATAGTCCATAATTGGACAATTTTTGCCAAATAAAAATAAAAGTGCTACAGTGTCCATTTTCCAAACTGGAAGGGATCTAAACACCCCAAAGACTCACTGCTTTTTTTTTTAAACAAAAGACTCGCTACTTTACACAGACTAAGCCCTTTTGGAACACAAAAAATCCGTAGGAATTGTACAGAAATTTTACATAAATCATTTTATTTTCATATAAAAAATGCAGAAAACAGAAAATTTTTCTACACTCCAAAGGGGGCTAAAATTTGTTGTTTAAATTTTAGAGCCAATTCACCGTGCTCCTGGGCCATTCAGGGCCACCAGGTCGTTCATTCCATAGGGACATTCGCAATCCGGTCCAAAGTGACGAAACCCAAATCTGGACCCTCCGAGACCAGTCTCTGTCCAGTGTCAACCACAAGTCCAAGTCCGCAACCAAGTCCATCGCCGGAAGCGAAACAGAGCCCCATTCCATGGTCGCCGGGGAGCACGCCTCGCTGCCGCGGGAGCTGCGGTGGATGCGCCGCGTCGTCGACCACCCCGTCTCCCACGCCGTAGTCTACGCGTCGGGCTGTGGATGCTCCACGCCGGCCTGGCGCTTGGGATCCTGGGCCGCCGTGCCGGCGGCGCCGAGAGCGCCCGCTTGGCCTCTGTACTCTCTTGTTCTCGCCTGTCGCCTTGTATCTGTTCGGGCTGCGCGTGGCGGTCGCGACGATGGAGTCCGACGAGGTGAGGCATGGAATCGTGCATTCCGCTCTACTGAAAGCATAGTTTCTTTTGTTACTCGCCAGTAGTTTCTCGATTACTGGTGCTCTAGTTTACTGGTTTCTGTAGTACCCTT
Source organism: Miscanthus floridulus (assembly GCF_019320115.1). NCBI lineage: Eukaryota > Viridiplantae > Streptophyta > Magnoliopsida > Poales > Poaceae > Miscanthus > Miscanthus floridulus. Next base: position 116,275,080 of record NC_089587.1, on the reverse strand, counting down.
TGTACTGAATTGTGCCTGCAACTGACTATTTTTGGACTAGGCACAGGCTCCTAAACCTCCTACACAAAGCAGGGAAATTTTTTTGTCAGTGTTCGTACACCTTGTTAAAGACTTCAAACTCGTGTCGTGGCTTCTTTTTATGTTCGCGATAGCTGGACTTTGGGTGCAAAGGAGCACATCAGGAAAGAGATGTTTCGATGAAGAGTTTGGTTCTCTCGTCTTTGACATAAGTGTCATCAGCATTGCGGTTATGCACTTGTTTGTTGTCTGCCCAAGGTGGATCCATGAGTGGAGAACAGGCCAGAAGAGCTAAGAAAGCTTAAAGCATTAGCTGCAGGTACGTATCTAGTTGCTTTGGTGCTTCTGTCTTAATTATTCATTGCTAAAAATGGCTAGAACATTTTATTGATCTAGTTTGATTTCTCATAAGCTATTCACTTGTGGAAATTGCTGTACGTATGCAAATGAAATAAAACAATATATAGTTCCATATGTGTCTGCTACCAGCTTCGATGCTATGTTTGGGACTTTGGGTTAATCAAGTTGTTGTGTGAATCTTGGCAGTATATAACTAAATTTTGTGCTGGTTCATATTTTAGTTCTGACCTGGAAGCACTTCAGCAAGTCTGGTCTGTTTTAAATTCTCTTGTGTAGTCATAACCGAAAAGTGAGTTGAGGTTTTGGTCCCATCCATTTCTTTGGATGCCGGGTGTGCTGTTTGGAGTTTCTCTATTTGTAGAAGTAATATCTTCTCAGCCTTCAAATATGCAAAGCCACAGCTAGTGTTAACCTGAAAAGGCTTTATGTTTATTTATTATTGACTATTGCTTCGACTTTGCTATTAGATCATCATTCCAGATATTAATGGAAAGTTAGATTGCCAAAACTTCTTCCCTAACTTTGCTGTTTAGGTCATTAGCACTGGTCTATATGTTTTGATTGGACAAACTGATCATCACTTGTGTTATGCATCGTTCTTCCCTAACTTTTTTGTTCTGAGTGTTCATATTGTGCCGTGGAATGAAAAGTGGGCTAGTGAAGTTAATTATTCACAGGTGCACATTAAATTCTGACTCATAATCTTATATGTACTCCACTTTTATCTACTCACAGCCTTGGTGCCACTAAAATTTTCTTATGCTCACTCTAACTCACTAACTCGGAATTAAAGCTTCAATAAGTACCAGGGGCACTAGACCATCCGTCTTCGAATGCTCTTGACCTCTTGTCCTCTTTTCCGCTTCTATCATACGAACAACTACCATGATGTTTCCTTGATAAAATATAGTGTTCTTTTCACATAATGAGATAATTAATAGTTTCCTCTATCCATTTCCTTTATTTAATTTGTACGAGTTGACCTATCTTGTTGTCATAGAGAAAGATTTGATTGAATCTTTATCTCTTGATCTTTCTTTTTTCTGTTTGACGCACTGTCAGACTCTCTTATCCTGAGTCCTCACTGAACTTTTCCTGTAGAGCCTAATTGATTCAATATCACATTTGCTAGATTAACCATGTCTTTCATATCTACCCTGAGTTATGTTGGTAAATTTGATCGGTCTAGTTCTCTCAGTAATTGGTTTCATGTCAGGCCGTCAGAGTAATATTTACTTGCTGCTTTAATTCTGAACTTCCATGCAATCCTTTTACTTTATAAAAATTCAAATGGCCACACTTGACTGAGCATAACAAAATGTGGGTTGAACTTTTGGTTATGTTATTATATACATTTCTTGCCAGCGATGCTGTTTGGGCTTCCCTTTTATGTAGGTGATACCTTTCAGCTTCCAAATTAAATCTGCAGAGGCATGACTTAGTGTTACCATAATATAGTTGCCTTAAAAAGTTGTGTTTATCTATAGTTGACCGTTGTCTTTACTTCAGTATTAATTCTTCATTCCAGATATTAACGAAAAGTCTGTTTGCTACTGATTATATATAGCTGTTAGATACTGCTCCGTCCATTACAAATTATAAGATGTTTTGGCTTTTCTAGATACATAACTCTTGCTATGCACTTATATATACCCTATGTTTAGACAGCTATGTATCTAGAAAAGCCAAAATGTCTTGTAATTTGGAACGGATGGATTAGCTGATTTGGTGTGTAAAACATTAGCACTGGTCTACATGTACTGATTGGACATTGATCATCACGTGTTGTGTCAGTATTTTTTTCCTTAGTTTTGGCTGTGTGTGTTCATATTGGGCCATGAAATAGAAGTTAATTATTCACAGGTGCATATTAATTTCTAGCTGATAGGTATTGCACCTTTTTAGAGCCATGATGGTACTAAAATTTTCTTCATAGATACCCATTAACCCAGGATAAAAGCTTTAATATAAGTACGAGAGGCTCAAGGCTTGCCAATATTGTCTTTTTTCTACTTTTATCGTATGAACATGCACCATGATATTTTCTTGAGAAAAGATAAGGTACTTATTTTGAAGGAGTGAAATGGTTTCCTCTGTCTATTTTTTTGTTTGATTTGTAAGAGTAGATATCTTATTATAGTTAAAGATCAGAAACGAATTTTTATCTATAATTCCTTCTTTTTCTTTTGGCACAGTCTCGAACCCTGAGTCCTCATTGTACATTTTTTGTCAAATTGATTGATTGATTCAATAGCACATTTTTTTTTAGAATTTACCATGTATTTCATATCTAGCTGGAGTTATGTTTGGTACATTTGATTTATCTAGTTGCATCAATAATTGGTCTTTTGCAGTTCATGGGTCACTCTAGTCAAATCAGGTCAAATGTTGCCAATTTGTTGGCTATGCTGGCTTTGTCACCTGCTTATCTCATATGAAGATTGAATTGGCACAACATCCAAGCAGGTGCTGGTTTTAGATGTTATTACCCCATTCATGTGTAGAGGTTAAGGGTGTGTTTGGTTCCTGGACTTAACCTAAGCCTAGCTAGAAGTTAGCCATGGCCAGATTTGGCCTGGTTGTAAGAGTATAAGGAGGTTGTGTTTTGATGTGCTAAACTTGGTCCAGCTAGCATGTTTGTGTGGAGTGCTTGTTGTGTGTGCAACCCTTTCTTGAGTTTGGTGAGTTTACCTCTGTTGCCTTTCAATTCTTGTGCAAATTAAATTAAATTGTATTCCCATTATTGAACCGATCTGCTCTAGAAATCACCTAGACAACAACCAATTAAACCAATGTCCTAGGGCACTTTATGAATAATTAACAGAAAAGTAATGTGTTATTTTAGGACCACCCAGGAGAGTAACAAGGGGGTGGGGGTGGGGGGGGGGGGGGGGGGGGTGGGGGTGGGGGGGGGGGGGGGGGGAAGACAAAGTCCCTCATTCTTATGTTGTCACATCTCTTCTTCGTTGCCACACGTGCGTGTCTTTGCCTTCCTGTTCCTTAGTTCTCTAGCTTCACCTGCTAGATTTCTTCTGCTGCAAGAACGTATGCAACAAGAGACTGAACACGACTTAGCAAGGCTTGGCGATGTGGTGTCTCAGCGGCGGCAAATTCTGCCGGCACCAGGACATCAATTCTTCTATTCCAAATTCCAAGCACAGGCAATGAAATCTAGGAAGTGAAGTTGGGGTTAGCAGCTAGAGTATAGAGTTAATCCTGCTCCTAATCCAAGCAGCAACCTTCGATGGTTGCTAGATTTCGTTGCTCATGCTTCTTCACCAAATCTGGATCAGCGCCAAGCACCAGAGCAGCTCAAGCACGCTGTTCTCCTTGCTGTTGTGCAGAGCTGTGGTGTGCTGAGGATACCACATGATGCCAGCGATGGCGATGGCTGAGATGGTAGGTCGGAGCTGTGTGGCCCGAGGAGCTTGCGACAGTGGTGACATGGAAATCAAGGGGCGGTGACATGAGCCAGACTCCCTCATGGGCCCAGCTAGACCTGGTCTGGCCATCCTTAGCCAGCTGATTTGGGCGGACAGCCTTAGCCTGGTTTGGCCAACCGATTTGGGTGGCCAGCCCTAGCCTGGCTAATGGTGTACAGCTGGCCAGATCTGGGGCTAAGAGGCCTAGAGAGGCAACCAAATAGGTCCATGTTGGCCCTAGGAAGCCTGTTTAGGCGCTTAGCCAAGTAGGTCCAGTTGATTGACGCAAGGTCAATAATCTAGACATCACAGTGGCAGTGCTCAAAGTGGACAGTGAAGGATGCGAACAGCTTGATGAAGACTGTGTAGGGCGCACAACGATGTAGACGAGGGCATAGTCGATGGTGGTGGAGATGTCATGGTGGAGAAGATCATGGGTGGGCGATGTTGCGGCGCAGCAAGGTGATGCAGCGGCACCCTATTGCTTAGAAAGGAATTATGCAGTACTCGCTGACAAACTTCACAGGAGGGCGGAGGCGCATGCAAATGGTTGATCAGACTGGCACACAATTAGGAGGAGGCTGCACAATCTCAGATGGTTAGATTGATTGTATGTGACGTTGGAGAGAACGATGTCAAGGTCGTGGCGGAGGCATCCTGGTCAGTGATTTCGATGACAAATTGGTGAGAAACATTGTGCCTACGAAACGATGAGGCAGCAGCAGTCGAGGGCATCCCCTAAAAGGTCTGCAAACTCGGTCATGTGCAAGGGAAGAAGAGGATGAAGCTGCTGGTGTGGTTGGTGCCAGCGTTGAAAAATAGAGGCGCTAAAAAATGACGGTTGACGGTCGGCGTAATCTAATCTTAGATCAGAAAAACCAAAAATGAACAACAATCAATAAACTGGCAAGAGAGAAACCCAATCAACTATCGGGAAAAGAATCTCTTGGGATCAACGCAATCGGTGGCATGAGCCCTAGGTATGAGCAGTGCCGCCCAACGGATGTCCTCATGAGTGATCTCCCTAGGGGCGCACTTAAAAGTGGAAGTTTCAGGGTTTGTGGCCTAGGATCAAAATCTGAACTCGTCACACCACTACACCAGTAGGATAAAAGAATTGGAGTAGTCGATTTATTGCTAACTCTTACATTGTTTACGGGGTAAGAGTAGGCAAGCTGGGACTACAAACTATTCTAATTTACCATATCTGGAGATATCCCAATATTATACCCGTAAGAGTCGCGACTTGCTAGTGATGTTTAAATAGAACTACTGATTTCTTTGTTAAGCTACAATGCTATATGCGGGTTTGTTTACAGAGTTGTGACCTTGTTAATTATAACCCAGCACCTCAATCTATCTACTGAATATCCTCTTAACAACCAGCTTGTAATATCAAATATATAAACCAGTGTACTATCACCAGTGGCGGATCCGAGGGGGGGGGGGGGGGCTGCCCGTGCTGCAGCCCCCCTCGGGAGCCTTAAATCACATGTAAAATATTGTTCATTAGCCTCTAAATCACCATTATTTTCTTAACTCTAGCCCTAATCTTCATTATTTAGCCCCCCCGAGGAGCTTATCCTGGATCCACCCCTGACTATCACTATCTTTTAATAAAGATTGGTAGCACGCCAACTGAACTTTCAGTTAGCTTCTCTCATATGCAGTGCTTCGTTGGATTTCAATTGTTATTGGATGGAATAACCTTGCGAGATGCGAGTTGTAGCATTCTAAGTTCACACAAGAATATGAACTGCATCTACTTATTTTAATTATTAATAATTCTATATGTAAACTGACATTTTTGCTGTTGTCATTTCAGTTCTTGATCGGAACACCTAGGAGACTGCCTTTTGATGGAGTGAAGAGATTTAGTTACCTTCTGGCTTCTGCAAGTGTTTTGATCTCATTAGTCGAACTACAAGTGGTTGGAGACACAAGACTCAATGCTACTACACGTTACCAGTTGTTTCTGGCCCTGAAATGACTATGGAAGTAACTTTCCAAGTTTAGCTATTATATCGTCGATATACGTTTTACATTCATAGCCAAAACTCAAACTTGAGTTCAGCAATTTTCGGATGAACTTTGTGGATGTGTTGGGGGCAGACCGCGGACCTAGCATGTGGTGGACATGGGTGTACAAATGGACACCCAAAATTTGTCTGAAAAGGTGATCTAGTGGTCATGATATATATGTGCACGATTTTGCTTTGGTAAAACGAGTACGTAAATAGTTGTCCCAAACCTCCCAACATCATATCGAAGTTTGACTGTTTATCTTTAGAGCCTGTGTGGATCCATTAACACAAAAATTAGGTAGCTAATAGCTAATAGCTGCTAATTTTTAGGTAGCTAATTTTTAGCGGGGTTGTTTGGATCCACCTGTTAATGGATGGTTGAATAGTGAGTTAAAGGTGTATATAAACTATTAGCAACTCTAAACCTTCTAATAGAACTAATAGTTAGTAAACAATTTATGAGTATTATACAAATAACAAATACCCTTATGTAAGGTCTCCTCTTCTAGCCTAAAATAGCTGAATATCTGAGGAAGTTAATTTCTTTTAAGTTTGATTATATTTATAGAAAATATTATCTGTATTTGTATGTCCTAACATGTTTTAAGAAAATCTAGCAAATATGTCCGTTTGTTGCAATGGGAGAAAAAAAACTATCAAACGTGATAAAAAAATAGCAATAAAAATAGTAAATACTTCCTCTTCTAAATTATAAGTGTTCCAATATTTCTGGAGAGTCAAAGCATCTAAAGTTTGACTCTCCAGATCTTATAGGCCAGTTCCAGATGAGCAAACAATTCAGCCCTTGTTTAGTTGGAGGAGTTTGGATTTTGGGGCTACTGTAGCACGTTCGTTTTTATTTGGCAAATAGTGTTCAAACATGGACTAATTAGGCTCAAAACGTTCGTCTCGCAATTTTCCACCAAACTGTGCAATTAGTTTATCTTTTCGTCTATATTTAATGCTCCATACACGGGCCGCAAACATTCGATGTGACAGGTACTGTAGCAACTTTTTAGAAGTTGGGATGGAACTAAACAAGGGCTCAATGTCAATCGTGCCGTGTCGTGTCGAGTCTTGACTCATCTAACTACAAACAGCCGCACTGAGATCAACCGTCATCATCTCATGTAGAAGAAACGTTTGAAGTGGAAGCAATCGAAGGTGTTCTTGAACCGGCCTTCCGCGAGCGATCTAACGTTCACGATCCTGAACCCAACGTACTCATACGGCCACTCCGCGTGGAACCTGACGTGTGACGATGCAGGTCTAGTCGATCACGTTGCCGTCCTCCTCAGGGGTACGGTGTACTACATATATACTGCAGAGACTTTGCCCCAGCGAGGTCCAGGTAGTAGAGCACGAACGTGTAACCCTTGATGATCTTGGGCTGCGGGTGGTATTTTTGTTGGGTGGGTAAGAAACTCAAGTCATGGGTAACACCACGGAAAACATATATACGTACGAAACTCGGCCTCAAGGTATATTCGTACAAAGGTAAAATATTTCATCTTAACACGACTGTACGGAACTCCGCCTCTAGCAATCGTACAAAAGTAAAACGGACTGTATTTGTTTAGGAATTTGAAGAACAGAGGAAAATTTTGAATTCAAGTTTAGGACTTCGGATTCTACGTGACCTATAAGATGTTACGCGACGTGACTTTTGGCAAACAAACTGCATTTGTTTAGGAATTTGAGCTGGTGCAGCTGGTACGTTACGTATGGTGTGCAAACGGACTATAGACTGTATTTGTTTAGGACTCTGAGTTGTGACTTGCAAACTGACTTGCAAACGAACTGTCTTGTATTAATCGTGTCTTGTCTTGATCTTACATTTTACATCGATCGAAGGCTCGGATGCAATGACGTCTAGATCGAACGAGTATTGTATAACTTGAGCAAGTTGGGTTCGTATGTGACGTGTGGTGCCATACTTTCCAAAACAAACATAAAAGAAACCTGATCAGAACATCTTGTATTTAGATTAGGATTCCTAATTATATTCAGGTTATTTCAAGATGCCATACATATTTCATATTATATACTCCATCCATTCCAAATTATAAGTCGCTTTCACTTTTTTGGTTCATCCAATTTGCTACGTATCTAGACATATTATTATATCTAGATGCATAGCAAAATGGATGTACCAAAAAAATCAAAGGGATTTATAATTTGGGACGGAGGGAGTATAACGCGAGAGCTATAGACAAACTTGAAGAGAGTCAATTTTCTTGTTTACGGAGTTAGTTAGGGAAAGACGAACCAAAAGAATAGATGGACGAAAAAAATGACCGAAAATTTTGTCTTTTTATTATTAGGTATAGATATATTCCATGATGCCACCCGAACCAGCTTGCGCCTCCCCCTCCTACTTTTGACACATCGTCAACGAGGAGGTTAATACTTGCAAGCGTTTGTTCTCATCCGTCGCTGTTCAAGATGGCGCTTCTCCTGGGGATCGACATGCTGGACGCACGCAATCAGGTGCTTCTCCTTGTACGTGTTGCGCCGCGCTTGCGCCCTGGCCAGTCGCAATCGATCTCTTCTGGTGAGAAAGAATTATAAATGAAAAAAAGTAAAAAACATAGTTTAATTGCCAATACTCATCAGTGAAAAACCCAGAATTGGCACGAAACCAAGTTTCTGGCGTTTCGAGATCCAACAAAGAAAACACCAATTGTTCCATACCGTTTCACGTCTGAAACGTTTCTCCGTTATTTGTTTGTTTGGTATAGTTTCTAAGTGGTTCAGGCTTTAGGCTTCCAAACAAACATGAAACATCCCCTTAATTGAGCACCATGACAAACGGCCGATCGAGGGTTTTGGAGACGATGTGGACCAACAAGGTGGCTCAGCTTGCACTGCAGATTTTATGTGAAAAAAAGATTGAGGGGGTGTTTGGTGGTAGTGGTGGGGTGAGGGTGTTATCTCTCCAATTTAGTAATAAACTAGTGCAGGGCGTGCGCCATCGTGCGCATATGCAGTTATAGCGTGTGTTTAGTTTCAGGAAGTTGGAATTTAGGGATACGGTAGCACTTTCGTTTTTATTTGGCAATTAGTGTTCAATCATAAACTAATTAGGCTCAAAACGTTCGTCTCGCAATTTCCCACCAAACTGTGCAATTAGTTTTTTTTTCGTCTACATTTAATGCTCCATGCACGGGCCGCAAACATTCGATGTGATAGGTACTGTAGCACTTTTTGGGAATTTGGGGTGGAACTAAACAAGGCGATAGTGAAAATCTAAAACATGGAGGACTACATAGACATACATTTAGGATATTTATATTACATACGTTGGAAAGAGCCAGCGGTGATGCGTGGAGATATATTACATGTGCTGTGATGCATAGAGATATAGTACATATGCTGATAGTCTTTATAAAGATCAGGTTTCTTGTCTAGTGGTAGTCTAGAACCCTCTCGAGGTGTAGAGGACCGGCATCGTAAGGAAACGACGAGGATCTTCAAGGTGGGAAGTAGGTTCCTTGGCACGTCGCAAAAAAGGTGAGACACACCTGCCATCGATCGGCATCGCCTGCGGGAACAAGCAACATACTGAATGAATTAGCCAGTGACAGAAGCAAAACAATGAGAATGGATGTGTTCTTGTAATAATATAAAGGAAGATAGCATTGTAAACATTATGAACAGAGATGGTTGGACCACATGGCAAGGAGGTGGGAGCATAAGCGATATCTGTATTTCTTAATAAAAATCAGCACAGATACGATTAGGCTATGGAATCATAACAATGAAGAACATTCAGGTGTTGACATAAGTAAAATTGGCAAAGTGCTTATCGAATTGGGACATCAGGGTATGAATATAATAATCTTGTGGAAGCTACATGAGAGTTTATTTTCATCAGGGGTGATATGGAGGGAAAAAATAGAACTTTTATGGAAGTCTGTTCCCCTACTATTAGTTGAGACACTGAGTAGGGCAAGTAAATATGAAACAACGTTTATGCTGAAGATGGGACCGGGATGGTGCGTCCGGGGTCTGGTCATCACGCGCAGAGAAGGGGAGGCACGGCTTCGCGATCAGACGCTGGAGGCGAGGAGCGACCGGACGTGCAAGAGGTGCATCAGGTCAATGCTGAGGTACGCTGTTGTAGCCTTCGTATGCACGCGCAATGAGGACCACACGCCGGGCGCATCAGGTCACCTCTGACCGGATATGTCTGGTCAATAAAAATGCTCTCTGGATGCTTACTGAAAACGATCGGATGCCACGTGGTGGTGTGTCCGGTCACTTCCTTCAGCGCGTCTGGTCTGAACTTAACCCTAGGGCGTGGTGTCTGTTAACCATTGGAGTTGGACGGCTGCCGTTCAAAGGGGCGCCACGTGGATGCCATCCATGGACTGGACGCAGCCGACCGGGCGCTGGGGTGCGCCGGTCAGGTGAGTCCGATCAAGTCCGCGTAGAGCAACGGCTCTATTTGTTTGAGGGGCTCTATAAATAGCTCTTGGCCGGCTTGGGGCTCACTCTCTTGGCACTTTGACATACTTGACATCCTTGTGAGCCTAAGCAAACACCTACTACTCATCTCCATCATTGATTTATCATCATAGTGAGATTGGGAGTGATTCCTAGTGTATTTGCTTGAGTGATTGTATCTAGTAGCACTTGGGGATCGTTGTGGCTGCGAATTTTTTGTTACTCTTGGTGGTTACCGCCACCTAGACGACTTGGAGCAGCAGAGGAGCATTGGCACGAGTTGGTGATTGTTCGTGGCCATCTCCCGATGATTGTGAGGGGTCTTGTACCTCCCCGGCGGAGAGCCGAAAGGTAACTCTAGTGGATTGCTCGTGTCATTGAGTTACCTCACTTGTGGGTAGGTTCTTGCGGCGCCAAGTGTTGGCTAGGTATGTGATACCTATTAGCCGCCGATCCACCAAGTGTTGATCGACACAATGGGGACTAGCGTGCCGGTAAGCATGTGAACCTCGGCAGAAAAATTGATTGTCTCTTGTGCATTGGATTTCTCCCGGTGATTGACTAGGCATTCATATTGTGATTGGTTCATCTCTCTTATCACGGCAATATAATCACTCTACTCACTCTTTGGAATTTACTTTGGTTACATTCTTGCCTAGTCAAGCTCTTTAGTGTAGTTAATCTTTGAGAGCTTGTTAGTTTGGTTAGTGAGGCTCTTTAGTTAGTCTTTGAGAGCTCACTAACTTAGAGTATAGTGTCTTAGCCTTGTGTGTGCATAGAAATCATAGCAACTAGAATTATTGGTTTAGGTGGCTTGCAACCCTTGTAGAGCTAGGGACAAATTGCATTACGCCATTTAGTTTACTAACTACTTGCTTTAGTGTATTTGTACAGAATTTTTATAGGCTATTCACCATCCTCTAGCCATTTAGGACCTTTCACCTCCTGCTCCTTCGTTTCTCAAAACTGCTCATCCACTTGTTCCTCTCGCTCCTATATGCTCGCCAGCTGTTTCCGAGCACAGCGCTCTGCTGTTCCACTTATTCCTATACAATCCGTTCACTTCCTTGCCCCTCTTTTCTCACTCCCCAATCTGCTCCCTTGTGCGCATCCAACATAGAGCAACACGCATCAATGGTCTGTGGCGTGTTGGTGAGCCACAACATGGTGACTCAGAGGCAAGAAAGCCCCATCGTCATACAGTCTGCACAGAGGCAAGCTCTTGTCGACACGGAGGCAGGCGAGCCCCCACGGAAATCGCTTGTGCACATTGACGTGAGGCCAGCGAGCCGCGTGGGCGATGGTGTGGAGGCAGGAGAGCTCAGCGGCACGCGCTTCACGTAGAGGCGAGCTTGCGGCGGCGTGGAGGCAGGCGAGCCCCGACGGTAGGCGCTCGTGCGCGACGACGCTAGGCCAGCGAATCGCTTTCGAGGCGCAGCACTTAGTCGCTGGGCGTACCGGCACGACGCGCTCGGTGCTTGGCTTTCGGACTTGCTAGGCGCAGCGTGCTCCTGCCCTCTCCCAGTCATACGACCGCTGCCTCCTAGCTGTGTCGCAAGGCCGATGCCTACCTTCCGCGTCGTATGACCGATGTCTCCCTCCCACGTCGTGCAGCCACCGCTGCTAGGCCGCCGCCTCCATGCGCCGCCAGGCCACTGCCTTCTGTGAACTCCACACACTAACGAGCTTCCATTCTCCCGAGCAGCAAGTAAATGTTGCACTACTTTCGGTGCATGTTGCAAGCGTATGTTTCAATTGTGCTTCAGATGTTTCAGAGGTATGTTGCAAGTGCTTCATGCGGATGTTGTAAAAGCAAATCATGATGTTGCACATGTTGCAAGAGTATGTTCTAAATGTTTCATCAGTTTTTAGTCTTAAGTTGTAGCAAGTGTTTCCATGTTGCAAGTTGCAAGTGTTTTATGTGAATGTTGCATATGTTGTAGTGGCTATACAAGTATGTTGCAAGTGTATTGTTCTAATGGTTTCAAATGCTTTAGACGTATGTTGGATGTGTTTTATCTGGTTGTTACATATGTTTGGAAGTGTTTCAACTGTTGCATATGTTTCTCCTACCACAAGTAAGTAAGACAACCATTTCGTACGGCAAACGCTCGGGTCGTCGCTCTGCCTACGAAGTCATTTGGCGAAGCGCTAGCAGGTGGGACCTTCTCCCCGTGCTCGACTTAATGCCCGCCCTCGCCCAGCAGCCCACGATCGTTCCCAGTAGGAAAGAGCGACGTCAATCACGCCCCCGATCCCTCAGCATCGCTCTCTTGCCACCACTATCGGCGCCTCCAGCACGCACTGCGGCGTCAATCATGCCCCCGATCCCTCAGCCCTCGCCCTCTCGTCACCAGCATCGCCACCGCCAGCAAGCACCGCCTCGCCTTTGCCCTGGCCCTGTAGTCCATGGACCATCAGGACCTCACTCGAATCCCCTCGATCCGACATGCCACGACTGCCCCTCACTTCAATCTCGCGAACCAAAATCGGGCGCGGCTGCCATCGTTGGATGCAGCAGCGTGTCGTAGCCACTTGAAGCACCGCAACCTCGATCACGGGCAGGACAAAGCCGGGCGAGGCCTCCGTCACTGGTGGCTGCAGGCGTCGTGTCCCCTTGAAGCACGACGACGACCTCGATCGCGTGAACCAAAGCCGTCGTTGAAGCACAACGTCCCCAGCACCAGGTACGTCCTGTGATCCACCGATGGTTGCGTGAGGCGCGGCCTCCAGATCTGGGCACCACGATGGAGGACGCCGGCTGCGAGGGCAGCGCAGAGAATGGGATCGAAGGGGAGGAGTATGTCGTTGCCAAGGCAGTCGTGGAAGGGTACCTGCCACTGCCAATGATCGCGGGGATTTCGCCGCCCCCGCCGAGGACACATTGCTGGCCAGATTTAAGGACATCGCCGCTGCAGCGGTCACAGCGGTAGCGGAGGACAAGGCCGCGTCACCGGCGAAGGCGCCGGCCAAGGTGAGTTCGTTCTGCCTTCTGGGCTCCTAGCCAACCTGTACGACGCCGGACGACCTCGCCAACCTGCCGCCGTCGCGACGCAACACCTCCGTTCCTCGGCCTGGACTAGCACTCGCCGCCGCCGTCGGACGGGCCACTACCGGACGCGACGCCTGCGACCCCTATTCCTCCGCTCTGCTGCCTCGATGCCGCAAGAGCCGTGCGCTCCACTCTAGCTCTGGCTCGATCTACAGCTGCTCATCACCCACCGGTCCCCGGCAGTCCCCGTGCCGCCACCGTCGACTGCGTGTCTTGGGCCGCGGCGCCCCTATAGTCCCTGGCTTCGATTCACCTCCAAGGTGGCGGTGTCTTCAACCTCGCGTCCACGCCACTGACCAGGGCCCGCCGGACTAGGATTTGCGAGTTGCGACACCACTGACGTCTCCCATGCCGGGCAACACCCTCCAGGCCCAAGGTGAGTTTCCGTCGTTTTTCCGTCTCTCCCTCAGATCTGAATAGGAAGGGCCCCCTATTAGTTAGTTCCTTGAAAAGCTAAACTGCCACTTTTTATTAAATTAAATAGCTAATTGCTGATAGTTTTTAATGACATATGTTGTAATTTAGTACTTGAGATAACCTGTAAATTTAGAATGGCCGTGCATACTACTGGCATTTTAGACCTAGACATTCAGTTTCAATTATTGTGCATTTGGTTTCCATTGACCATGCAGTGCACCTAGCTAATAACTATGCTGATTATCTTGAAGGTATTAGAAACTGCGAAATTTGGTTAGCATGAAATGCATCTGTCATACTATACTGAAGTAAAAAAGCTTGTGTCGTGCTTTAAATTTCAGATCATAATTCACTCAAGTAGTGCTGAGTGCTTACCAAAAGAAAACCAACTTTTACGTGTAATTTTCAGAACAAACTGGAAAGTTTCTAACCAAATTGACTATGTTAATCGAAACAAAAACATAAAACTTTCAATAACCTCACCTCCCTAAATCATTGCCTTATTAATTGATCTTGACCAGGACTACTTTGCTTTGATTCTCTGAAGCAGTACTTTGCAATAATCCATAAATCCATGTTCAGGGCCAATGATTTAGAAGGCAATTCAGTTTATAATTATGTAAATGCAGAGCGCAAGGAAACAGTCAGTGGTTTTGAGGAACTTTAACTTTTGGGACCAATTATAGTTCGGTTGAAATTTTAACGAGTCAATGGTAAAAGATAACTTCACCACCTGTTACAATTTGGTAAAAGAACGAGGATACCGATTTCAGTTTGATTGAAGACTCACCTCAAAATAAAAGTTTGTTGTAGTTTGATCTGATTTCATGGATGATATAGACTGTTCTGTGACGTAGTTTATTAGGAAACATGAAAATATTTGAGCTATTATTGGACATCAGCACCCAAAGCTGGCAGCTGCACACTTGTAGCGACTTACTGTTTTTTTAGTGATCTAACAGAGCTTTTAGCTGGCAGGAGGTCACCATTCTTCCAATTTCTTCTTGGCTATTTGCCATGCATCACGAGCTGGCTATTGGCCATGCTTCTTGGCTGTTTGGCTATCCAGCACAAATGAATACTGAAGTCTATAGTCTATACTTACCCATTCAAACTTCTTCTCTGGAGGTCTCTTAGCGAGAATATCCAGTGGAAGAAGGGAAGTCGAGTAGGGAATATCCATGCTTGAGAATCTGTTATTCATTACTGCATTCCATTGCCGACAACTTTGACATGTGTATTGCTACAGACATGCTACCTTCGCCAAAGAGAAAGGACTAAAACATCAGTCCACAGAGCTCACCACAAATACCTTATCTGAACTTTTTCCTCAAATCAAATCAGTCAATTGTTCATTCCTTTTACCTGAACACAGTCATTATTTAATCTGAACTGAATCAGTACCTTGCAAATAAAAGATATCTACAGACTTGAATGTGTAGCAGACTTGATTAAAGATATCTACAGTTTCATATTTTTGTAGCACCAAATCTGGGTTGGAGAAATTTTTTAGACATGCGGCAACAACTTTGATTATGGTGTAGCTACCTTGCTCCCACATGCTCCTGTTTAAGTTAGCTTTGACCATGGCAATATGTTCTAAAATTCCTGATAATGAAAATAGAAGTAGTTTACACGAGGGCTGCAATTTATACAGCCTAATCAAGTGAAGAACCCGAAGAGCCCTGAAATGAGAAAAATCAGGAAATTCCTCACACATTGTACAACCAACTTGATGGAGCTCAGTCAAGTATTGCTGAAACAAACTAAGATCTTTCACCGATGTTGGTACCTTGTTGCCTCTGTAGTTTACTATCCTTAACATCTCTAGCCCACCAGGAGGTCCACAAATCAACATTCAGAAATTCCATCAAAATTCGAATCAGTTTAAAGCTGAATAGAATGTTTTTTAAACCCTTTTAGACCTGAATGAGTGTTTTCCAATCCTTTGTATACCATAAGTAGTCTGTGTTATCCCTTGATTCAGTAATAAATTGCAACAAGTTATCAATATAATTTATTTTGGTTTAGTTAAACTTGTATGGATGATCCATTCTGCAAGTATTGTCGGGATAAATATATCTATGTTTATTCAGAATGAGCTTTGTTTACTTGTGGAATTAAGTCCACTGTACAAATACAGATACTAAATAATTTTCTGCCACCTCTAGTGTTTGGAGCTGATACAAGTACGTCATCGACTCCATCTCAGCCATAGCAAAGGTGATTCATCTCTTCTCATGCGCTTAGTTTATTTGTAGAATTAAGTCCATTGTACAAGTGCACATACTAAATAATTTTATGCCAGCTCCAGCGTCTGGGACTTATACAAGTACGCCGACAACTCCATCTCATCACTAGCAAAAGTGATTATCTATTCTCATGCCTTGTGGTTACTAGCTCGCTACCTGATAATGAACGTAACACTATCTTGCAGTTGTTAAAGAAAAAATGATTTGGTTGCAATCATGAGAACGCACTGATACTTTGATTAATATATGATATGTATATGATTAGCTTACTAGTCATAAGTGGTCGCAGTTTAGCTCTTTACAAATCTCTGATTTGCATAGCAGCACCTAAGAGCAATTTAGAACTGATCTACTATATACGCTGCGTACTTGACTGATGATGAGTATATTTTGGAATGTTAAATCACTAGGGATACCTTTACAGCCCACATCATAAATAGGTTGCGTTCATTTTTTTGCAATCTTCTGTATGAAATGATATGTTTCAAAAAAAATAATGTATAACCTAGAAATCCACTGGGGAGGATGGAAATAGTTACTGGCATTCTGATTTCAATGTCTGTTCTATGCAGGTTCTTCCCTTCTTTGTCTCATGCTGCATCTCTTGTACGGCATTGGCATTAGGTGACCAACAATCACAGTGATTTTTGAAGCAGTCAATCTGATTTCGGTGATTAGGTGATGTCGCCGTGCATTGTTTCATAGATACCCAATAGTTTTCATAAGTATGTTTATGGCACTGTGCATGACCTCAGTTTGTCCTCTTCAAACTAGGCTGCTGCTATTTATACCCAAAAAAATTGGTACTGATTACTTATAGTATAGATTAGACAGGACTCAAATGATAGTTTGATCGATCTTCTGATTTTTTGTTCGTTTATGAATTGTTATCATGCATGGTCAAACGTTGTTACTTAATGGGACATGTCTTTGCAGCTCTGTGAGCCCTACTGATGTGCCAATGTATACATATAACATTGATATTTTGCAAGCCATTTTTGAACAAGCAATGTTCACTACTACAGGATTTCTTTTGGACAGCGTTTGGCATTTGGCCTCAGAGGCGGGCGGGCCGGTTGCCTGCCTCGGTTATTCGTGGCAGGGCAGCCGGCTCAGCAACCGCCTCGGTTAATGCTTAACTGAGGCGGTTATTGTAATATAACCGCCTCGATTAATCATTAACCGAGGCGGGCATTCTAACGCAACCACCTGGGCGGGCATTCTAACGCAACCACATCGGTTAATAACCGAGGCGGGCAAATTAAGGCGCCCGTCTCCGTAAATGCATTAACGGAGGCAGGCACAATATAAAGCCCGCCTTGGAAAATATTGGCCCAGCAAGCAGCCCATTCGGCCCGATATCACGCTTGTAGCATATAAGCGGGAGTTAGGGTTTCCTTCTCCCTTATCCACTCTCGGTCTCTCTCAGTCCTCTCCCTCCCTCCCTCAGATGGCACCTGACCCCGCTCTCCCTCCCTCCCCAGATGGCGCGCCGCTCTCCATCCCTTAGACCCATGGTACGGTGCACCCGTTCTCCCTCCCTCTCCCGGCGTGATGGCGGCGGAGGCCTCGCTCGCGGGCATGGCGGCGGCGACGGTGGTGTCCTCGCGCGCGGGCCCGGCAGCGGCGACGAAGGCCTTGCGCCGGGCTTGGCGGCGGCGGAGGCCTTGCGCGTGGGCTCGGCAGTGGCGCGTGGGGCGGCCCGCACCGGCGGCGGCGGTGGATCTCGGCGACCCCTCCCTCTCCTCCGAGCACGGCGACCCATCCCTCTCCTCCGAGCACGACGATGCCTCCCTCTCCTCCTAGCAGCTGTGGGGGCATGGATCCGGCCACCACCGAGCGGATCCGGCCAACGGAGACTGCGGGGGCACGGATCCGGCCACCACCGAGCAGATCTGGCCACCGAAGGCTACGAGGGCGCGGTACAGCGGCGCGTGGTATCGGGCTCGGTGGGCTACCGGGCTTGGTGGGCTTTTTTTAATTTCCTGAAATTATTAACCATGGCGGGCCACATAACTCAACCGCCTCGGTTAATACCTCCTCGGTTAATGCCACGATTAAGCATGACCTTTAGTCCAAAGCGGTTGCAAAAACTGCATTGGTTAATCCTTTATGCCCGCCACGGTTAAGATTTGTGTAATAGTGGTTATTAACTTATTATCCCTTTACTTTTATGTATGCAGAGTTACAGCTACCACCGCTACTGCTCTTGGAAGTCAGATTATCATGCACAAGTACTGTCTGAGCGCCTGTTTGTATGCAATCTCAGTGTCTCACAATCACAAGCGGGTTTCTCAAGGCTCTATTTTTCTTGGTACTTTACGCTGGTGTATAGTTTCATTTGCTGTAGCTTGTAGGCATAAAAAAATCAGAGTTGAGATAAATCAGAAGAGATGGTGAGCTTGCAATGCCGCGTTCTGTGTTAATTTTACGAACTTAGCTTTTTTAATTAAATATCACTTTAACGGCGGTATTTAATTTTACGGTATTGTTATTTTATCATACGATCCGTGTGTTTTTAGTACAAAAGTTTAGTTGTCCTGTAGCAACGTACGGGCACGCTACCTAGTCACATATATGTTGCAAGTGTTTCATCTGGATGTTGCATATGTTCTGTAATGGCTACACACGTGTTTCCCTGGTGTTTCATATGTATGTTGCAAATGTTTTAATTGATTTAGACGTATGTTTCAAGTGTTTCATCTATATGTTGCAAAAGTAGATATCGTGTTGCACGTGTTGCAGTGACACCCATCTATAGCAGCCAACTGCTGTAGCTGCTGGGCTCACCTGCATGTGCGTGAGTGCGGAGGGGCACCACGGTGCGGGCGCAGGACACGGAACGGCATGAGACACAAAGCGCACGTGGGCCACTGTGTAGTGCGTGGGATATGGAGTAGCGCGAGCCATGGTGCGGGGCACGAGACACAGTGCGAGCACGAGACACAAAGCGGCATGGGTCCCCACATGAAGCAGGCACACAGGTGCAGGCGTCCGGACGCTAGCCCCGGCCGAACGTCTAGGTGCTAGACATACCGATCCATATTTGTTGAGGTGTATTGAGTTGGAAATTAGATTAAGTTTCACTTCAACATGCATGGATTGAGGTGGATATATGTACATCCAAACAAGGCCTTAATGTGATGGTGTTATTTGTCCAATTTAGTAAATATTGTACAAGTGTATAATTTTATCCAAATTAGGAGTTACTTAGATTATGTATCAAAATGATAGGATTGATAATTTTGAAGTAAATTTAAGAGGTTATATTTTAGGTTACATTTAATAATGGCAAAGACAGGTAATTTAGATGTAAATGCAGTGATTAATTATGCTATTTCTATAATGGCGGTGATGGCTAGCATTTAGAAAAAATAGAGGCATAGGCTATTATTGTGATTATAGAATACCAAATCGATTACTTGATTTTTCTAAGTATATGATTTTTTTAAGATTTATTCGTTTTTTGAGCTTGTTTGTGATGATTAATATAAAAACTTCTATGAAGTTTGTAATTAGTAAGAGTGGACGTGAACAAACTTGCACTTTTAAATATTTTTTAGGATTATCTATACATATAAGTTTTTCTGCAGTTCAACTTATTAAAAAAACATATGGGTTAAACTTTCAGTTTTAGAAAAAACTATTATGAAAGATTTTTGTTGTGTTTACTGCTTTTGGGGACTTATTTTGAAACGACGTTGCTACTACCCGAACGTCCGGACGGACGCCACGTTCTCGCGCCTACACCCTGACCAACTCGACGCAGCGTCTGCGCTCACCCGACCCCACATGGTGTCTGCACCCCCGCCCGACCCCATGCGGTGTCTGCGCCCTGCCTGGCCCCTCCAGCAGCTACAACAGGCGGTTGCAACATGTGCAACACCAGTTCTACTTTTGAAACGTTCTGATGCAACACTTGCAACATATGTTTGGAGACAGATGAAACACTTGAAACATGAGTCTGAAACAATTGCAAAAACACCTGAAAAACACTTGAAAACTATTGCAAACATATGCAACATCCAGATAAAACATTTGTAGCATATGTGTGAAATATATGCAATATCCAGATAAACACACTTATGTGATATACCGCGCTTCCCACACAGCAACATCCAGATAAAACACGCTTGCAACATACATCTGAAAAATAGATGAAACATTGAGAATAGAAGTTGCAACATACATATACAACCATTGCAACATATGCAACATCCCAATCTACTTTTGCAACATCCATACGAAACACTTACAACATACCTCTGAAACATCTAAAACACTTGAAACATACGCTTGCAACATGTGTTTTCAGCACAACATCTACTTACTGATTGGACGATTGGAGGCTCATCAACGCGGAGCTCGATGCCACGGAGTGGCGCACAGCTCCGGTTGAGAAGGCCACTCTGGTTGAGAAGGAGGCTGGAGTGGTGGAGAATGCGGTGGCAGGCAAATGGCCCGGTGGAGAGGAAGGATGGCGAGCAGCGACGCTGGAGCATGGTGGAGGGAGAGGATAGTGGCCGGTCAGGCACGGTGGCGCGGCGGTGTGGTAGCGCTGGAGCACGTGGGGTGGAGAGTGCTGAGGTGACGTTGTCGCACTGGAGCACGCGTGTGGCGGTGCGGACGCGACGATGGTGCGGTGATTGGAGAGGAACAGACGACGGGCTCATGGGTAGATAAGGTTGGAGGTGAACAGATACACAAGTGGAGATTTGGACCATTTGGCTGGTGTCATGGCCCATCAACGGTAGTGTCGGGACGGACGGACGTCCTTAGCACAACAATACCGCATTCGAAATATAAGTTTGAGGAACAGCTCGGTTTACATTGTGTAGAAAACTCTATTTATGGCAACTCGACACTGAGTTTTCTAAGAAACTTGGCATAACACAAATTTATAGCATCAGAAAAATCTAGACGTTTATCAAATAAGTTTTAAATCGATCTTGTCCTATAAAAGTTTTTTTTGACAGGTGTTCTATAAAAGTTTTAGAAAGGAAAAGAAAAGCAAAGTGAATGAAAGGAGAAAAGAAATGGTAAGGCCGAAGGCTACGTTCGCGCGGTGCTCTACTCCACAGTACACACCAACCACTCCGCTCTGCTCCACTCACGCTGAATGACTATTGCCCCCTTTGGAATGAATGTAATAGTTATCCCTTTTGTAGGCCATGTAGTCTTGAATGGTTCCAACAGCCTCTCAACATGCATTGACTCTCCCCTGTTAGAGAAGAGTAGTCCTCAACTTGTTGTACCGAGGTACATATCCACCCAAATCAGTGTTTGCAAGATACATTACTAAAGCTCGAAAATTTGGGTTTCTTGCTAAATTGAAAGGAACACCTGCAGATTACAAAGACAAGGAGAAAACATAGCAATCAGTAAAATGTTTTGAATCTAGACTTGGGTCATTTTGGTGGAGGGATATTGTCAAGCTTTTGAGCTCCTATAAAGGTATGGCAAGAGTTACAGTTAAGAGTGGTACTACTTGTTTCCTGTGGCAAGATTTATGGTCAGACCAAATTCTAGAGCAAGCTTATCCAGAGTTACACTCCTATGCTATAAACACTTCAATCACAGTAAAGGAGGCAGGGCACAGCCTGGAAATTCATGATCTCTTCCATCTGCCTCTTTCAGAAGAAGCCTTTCAGCAGTTCCAAGAATTTTCAGATCTCATTGAAAGTACACAATTTCTAGAGGAGAATGACATTTGGACTTATATTTGGAACTCTCCTATATTTTCTTCCTAGAAGGCTTATGCCCATTTAATTGGCAGAAGGCAAGTTCACCCTGCCTACTTTTGGCTTTCGAAAAGTTGCAGTCAAAATAAAAGGAAGGTCTTCTTCTGGTTGCTTATGAAAGATAGGCTCAGCACTAGAAATCTGTTGAGAAGGAAGCACATGGCTCTTGATGATTATAATTGTCCTGATTGCAGTCTTGGTTCTGAAGAGACTCTTCTTCACCTCTTTCTTGATTGTCCCATTGCTGTGGACTGTTGGGCTACTCTTGGTTTACATATTAATGACTCCACTAATCCTTTTGATACACAATCACCTCCTTCAGAAATCAGTTAGTCTTACCTTTCTCTATGGAGATTATTATTTCAATGTGCTGGGCAATCTGGTCAGTAAGGAATCATGCAATTTTCAGAGGTATTCAACCAACCATCCAAAATGCAAGGAGACACTTCAGAACAGATTTTGCTCAAGTTATCCTTCGAGTAAAGAAGAGATTTGAACCATTTATTAGTCAATGGCTAGAAGCTTATGTTTAATTGTTATGATCTTCTTTGTAACCTTTTTTGTTTCATGACCTTTGTTGTAAACACTGTAAAGTTTTAATAAAAGCACAGTAGGGGCTTGCACCCTCCTGTTTCCCTTAAAAAAATGGATACTAAGATTCTTTCAATGAATCAAGTTCCATACTTCCTGTATAGAACATTCTTCCAACGAGAGCATCAACAATTTGGCAACGTTCACGGAAAAAGCTTTCGTCAATCCCTGATTGCCTCTTTCTTCTCTTTGATTGGGCATTTATACCTCCAGAAGGGGGTAATCCTGTACTCCCTATCTGTATTGGCAGGGGAACACTCTTCGGTTTGCTGTTGGAGATGGCTGCCTCAGCATAAGCCACTTCCTTGCGAAGTTGCTAAAGAATTGGTACTATCACCTGTTTGCAAATGCTAACACCTTGGTGTGGTATCTTCAACAAATGTGCTCTGATTCTAGCATAGCTACCAGATATTTGTTTCCCGCAAAATTTGCACTCTAATACTGCATTTCCTCCATCAGGACCATTGCTCTCGATCTTATTAATAAACATGACTCCAAGAGGATATCTAGGATCCACTAGTAGAGAAACGACTTAATATCCACTTCGAAATTTGGCTTTAGTCCTGGTATTTTTCGCGTCCGGGACTAGAGAGACCTTTAGTCCCGGTTTGTAGCTCCAACCGGGACTAAAGGTCCCTGCCCAACGGCTACTGCGGCAGGCTTTTGCTGCAGGGGACCTTTAGTCCTAGTTGGAGCTACCAACCGGGACTAAAGGTTAACTTTTACTCCCGGTTGGTCCCTCCAACCGGGAGTAAAAGTCTACTCCCGGCTGGAGACTCCGTCCGGGACTAGAAGGGACCTTTAGTCCCGGTTGGTGTCCCCAACCGGGACTAAAGGTCCCCTCCTATATACCCCTTCTTTCTTCCCAAGCCCGAGCCACTTCGACCTCAGTGTTCTTGCTTCATCGCCGGCCTCTCTTCTTCCTCATCGCCGGTAATCACAAGGTTTCTTCGATTCCTCCATCGATTCTTCGGTTCTAAAGGTTACCAACTTTATACTCATGTTTCATCAGTAGCATATCTCATTTTGTGGACTAGATATATGTGGTTTTTTATGGTGGATTTTTTTATTTGTAAGCCATTTAAGCTCAAAATCACTTTAAAGTTTGCATATTTGGATGAAGGAAGGTTAAAGTAGTTATTCAAAACTAGTATTCAGCTTTCATTTCTAGCATGCATAGCACACTTCATGGTTTAGAGATATAGAGAATTTTAGAGTTTTTTTAATTTTATTTGTTTATAAAATGAGAAATTTATATTATATTAAAAATGAGTATAGAGAGTAGATGGCAACTGCTTCTGGGTCCTCGGCCTCTCATTGGGTTCCAAAGCGACTGAGGCCGGACCTCCCTCTCATTGCATGCGGAAAGTGTGAGGAGAAGATTGTGATGGAGTACCGGGTGAGGAAGGAGTGTCCCAACAAGGGCCGTATCTTCTACAAGTGTCCGGATCGCAATGTGAGTTATTTTGTCGCATTTGATGATTATGGTTAATTTATACTTATTTTCATGATGATTGTGATTAAAGCTCTAATTTTTTGTTTTAATTTCAGTGGGATGGCACTGGATGTTCAGGCTGGTACTAGGAGAAAGAGTATGTTGAACATGTGCAAAACTCTCTTGCACAGGTGGCTACGGTGGCTGATGAGGCAGAGATTCTACGGAAGAAGCCCATAGATGTTGAATAAACGCATGAGCTGTGTGTTTTAGTTGGGATTGGTCGCAAAATCCTTATGTTGCTGAAGTGCATTTTAGCTTTAGTTTTTTAGTGGTAGTTGGGATTGTCTATATTATAGCGAGACTTTCATAAATTAATACCTTGTGTGGTGGCATGCATGTCGTATAATTAACTAATTATGTTCTAGGTTTTAATATGGTATGTATGTCATGTAATGCAGATGAGCCATCATTGGATGTACAGTGCTGATCGCCGCTCACAAGAGTTCATTGAGGGCATGCATTCTTTCTTACGTGTGGCCGAGGCAAACAAACGCGATGGTTTCATGTGCTGCCCATGTGCCATATGTAAGAATTTGAAGGAATATGCTAGCTCAAGGAGTTTTCATTCACACTTATTGAAGTCAGGTTTCATGCCAAACTATATTTGTTGGACGAAGCATGGAGAAACTGGGGTTGTAATGGAAGAAGGTGAAGAAGAACAATGGGACGATGATGACATAATTGCTGAATATGGTGCCTTCAATGATATTGTAATGGGAGAAGCTGAAGAAGAGGTAAGGGCAGAAGATGAGCTCGCTGATGATCTCGGTTAGACCATTCATGACGCACAAGGAGAAGATCAAGTTCGAGCGCATGCTAGAGGATCACAAGAAATTGCTATACCCAACTTGTGATGCGGGGCAAAAAAAGTTGGGTACCACACTAGAATTGATGCAATGAAAGGCAAAGAATGGTGTATCTGACAAGGGATTTGGGGAGTTACTGAAAATCCAAAAGAAGATGCTTCTGAAGGATAATGAATTGCCCGCCACTACGTACAAAACAAAACAGGTAGTCTGTCCTTTGGGATTAGAAATCCAGAAGATACATGCATGTCCTAATGACTGTATCCTCTACCATGGCGAGGAGTACGAGAAGTTAGATGCATGCCCGGTATGTCATGCATCGCGGTATAAGATCAGGCGAGATGACCCCGGTGATGTTGATGGCGAACGTCCCACGAAGAAAATACCTGCCAAGATTATGTGTGGTATGCTCCTATAATACCACGCTTGAAACGTCTGTTCAGAAACAAAGACCATGCAAAGTTGTTGCAATGGCACAAAGAAGACCGTAAGGTAGACAATATGTTGAGACACCCTGCTGATGGGTTCCAGTGGAGAGCAATCGATAGAGAATTCCTAGAGTTTGCAAATGACGCAAGAAACTTAAGGTTTGCTTTAAGTACGGATGGTATGAATCCTTTCGGGGAGCAGAGCAGTAGTCATAGCACTTGGCCTGTTACTTTATGTATCTACAACCTTCCTCCCTAGTTATGCATGAAGCGTAAGTTTATTATCATGCCAGTGCTCATCCAAGGCCCAAGGCAACCTGGCAACGACATCGATGTGTACCTGAGGCCACTAGTTGAAGAACTTCTACTTTTGTGGAACAGACCATATGTACGTGTGTGGGATGAGCATAAACAGTTGCACTTTGACCTATGAGCATTGTTGTTCGTAACAATCAATGATTGGCCTGCTCTAAGTAATCTTTCAAGACAATCAAACAAGGGATATAATGCATGCATGCACTGTTTCGATGACATTAAAGGTATATTCTTGAAAAAATATCGAAAGGTCGTGTACCTTGGCCACCGTCGATTTCTTCCTACGAATCACCCCTTAAGAAAGAAAGGCAAGCATTTTAAAGGTAAGGCAGACCACCAGACCAAGCTGGTCAACTAAACTGGTGAGGATGTACTCAATATGGTCAAGGATGTGAAAGTAGTATTTGAAAAGGCACATGGCAGCGAACCTATTCTGAACGACGCCAACAGTCACGCACCCATATGTAAGAAGAAGTCCATATTTTAGGAGCTACCCTATTGGCAAGTCCTAGAGGTCCATAGCGCGATCGATGTGATGCACCTGATGAAGAATCTTTGTGTGAACCTGCTAGGCTTCATGGGTGTGTATGGGAAGCCTAAGGACACACTTGAAGCACGATAGGACCTACAGTGTTTGAATGAATGAGACAACCTGCATCCAGAGAAGACAGATGATGGATGCCATTACTTAAGTCCTGCCAGCTACGCTCTTAGCAAAGAAGAGAAGGAAAGCATGTTTGAATGCCTAGCAATCATCAAGGTACCATCTAGATTCTCTTCGAATATAAAGGGTATAATAAATGTGCCAGAGAAGAAATTCCTAAACTTAAAGTCCCATGACTGCCATGTGCTCATGACGCAATTGCTTCCAATTACATTAAGAGGAATTCTACCTCTAAATGTACGTCTAGCCACCGTGAAGCTATGTGCATTCCTCAATGCAATTTCTCATAAGGCAATCGATCCAATGGATCTAGCTAAACTACAGAATGATGTGGTTCAATGTCCTGTCAGCTTTGAGTTGGTGTTCCCTCCTTCCTTCTTTAATATCATGACACACCTCCTAGTTCACCTAGTCAAGGAGATTAGCATTCTTGGTCCTATGTTCCTGCACAACATGTTCCCCTTTGAGAGGTTCATGTGAGTCCTAAAGAAATATGTTCACAACCGTGCTCGCCCAGAAGGAAGCATCACCAAGGGCTATGGAACAAAGGAGGTCATTGAGTTTTGTGTTGACTTTATTCTCGACCTTGACCCGATTGGTGTTCATGAATCGCGACACGAGGGGGGACTAAGTGGAAAGGGAACACTAGGGAAGAAACCATATATTGGTACATAGGACAATTATTTTAATAAAGCACACTACACAGTTCTATAAAACTCCTCCTTGGTGGATCCATATATCAAGACACATAAAGAGTTGCTCCGATCCGAGTTTCTAGGGAAGTCTGAAGTTTGGATTACGCGTCAGCACATGGAAACTTTCAGCGACTGGTTGCGAAAAGAATGTCAGGGTGATGAGAGTATTGATGAGCATCTGTATTTGTTGGCTAGGCAGCCATCGTGGCATATCCTCACATACGAAGGGTACGAGATAAATGGGAATACATTTTACACAGTAGCCCAAGATAAAAGGAGCACCAACCAAAACAGTGGTATCCGCATAGATGCCACCGACCCTAATGGAAATAAGTAAACATATTATGGCCACATAGAGGAGATATGAGAACTAAACTATGCACCTACTTTTAAGGTACCTTTGTTCAAGTGCCAATGGGTAAAGGCGATTGGAGGCAGGGTAGCAGTCGACAACTAGTATGGAATGACAACCGTGGACCTCAACAATATTGGGTACAAAGACAAACCGTTCATCCTTGCTAAGGATGTGAATCAGGTGTTCTATGTCAAGGACATGTCTACAAAACCGAAGAGAGGGAAAAACAACAACGACCCAATCAATGAGCCAAAGCGCCACATAGTTCTTTCAAGGAAAAGAATATCGTCGGAATTGAAGACTAAGTCAGACATATCAGAAGATTATGAAAAGGATGACCGAACTCCACCCTTCACATTGAACAAAGACCCAAGCATCCAGCTAAATGGTGAGGACACTCCATGGTTATGGCGCTATCATAACCAAGGGATATACGTTAAGAAGAAGTTCACTACTGTGCCCGCTTGATATATATAGTGATGTTTAATAGTGTGTATTAGAGGTATTATGTAAAAATTGTGAATTTAGAGATGTTTATTAGGTGTTTCCTTTTTTTCAATGTTCGGATTGAATTTGTGTCTGATGGTGGGATTTCCATGTCGCTTTTGGACAATGAGTGATGAAAAAAATGAAAAGATTTACGTTAAAATGACGTGAAAACAAATTTCCAATCGAAAATAAAAGTTTTAATGATTTAAATTAAACACTACATTTTTGCATTAATGAAATAGTAATTATTAATGATATTATGTTTCAATATTTATAAGAAAAAACAAAAAACTTTAGGTCACACAATTTTCCTATGTGCAATAAAGCAAAAGTAAATTCATATTCTTTTAAAACATATTTATGCCTTGTATTTAATTTATAGTGCAATTAACAAGACTTTAACATTTTATAGAAAGAAATATATAAAAAAACAAATGGACCTTGAAACTAGCGGGAAGCCAAACTGCAGCCCACCTTTACTCCTGGGTGGATCAACCACCCGGGACACAAGATGGGCTGCGTTTTCGCGGCCCGCCAAAATCACCTTTACTCCCAGGCCGTGGCTACACCCGGGACTAAAGGTCATACCTTTAGTCCTGGTTCAAACCGTCACCCGGGACTAAAGAACCTTTAGTCCCGGTCCCTGGCTTCACCCGGGACTAAAGGCCCCCCTTTATAAACCATACCCTTCTCCCTTCTCTAGTTCTCTTCCTCTCTGTCTCTGCCGCCCGATCGATCCAAGCCCAGCCGCGCCACCGCCGCCACGCTTCGCTTCGATCTTCGCCGCCGTCCCCACGCCGTTTGTCGTCATCTCCGCCTCAACTCATAGTGCGCCTTCTTCTCCAACCGGATCCAGTAGCCGCTGTCGCCTCATCTTCTCCACCAGATCCAATCCAGTAGCGCTGCCGCCCCCAGGCGACCACCCTAGCCTCGCCTTGTCACGCGCACACGCTTTGTTATCGGTCCCATGCGCACGCGCGCTTCTTCTCCGGCTGGCTAGCGCATGCCTCGCTCATCCTCATCCATCGTCACCGCAGCTCGCGTCGCTCGTCCCTGGCCCACACGCCTCGCTCGTCCTCGCTGGAGCACACGTCGTCCTCATCCCCGACCCACCTCGCTCGTCCTCACCGGAGTGCAGGCCCTTCACGCCCAAGGAGGACGCCGCCATCGTCCGCGCCCATGAGCGGCTCGATAGCCGCTGGGCCGCCATCGCGTGCCTCCTCCCCGGCCGCACCAACAACGCCATCAAGAACCACTAGAACTGCTCCTTCAAGCGCAAGCTCGCCACCACCGCCGTGTCCAGTTCGAGAGTGGTCTCTGTTGACGCCGCCGCCGCCTCGCTCGTCCTCATCCACACCGGAGAGCGCGCGCGCCTCTGTGGCTCTCGTCTCCGGCTGTCCAGCCACACCGTCACCACGGTGACCGCCTTTTCTTCTTGTTACCCCTTTTGTAATCGGATGGTTGCGTGTGCCGAGCCCTCGTGTCGGCAATCTTGTAATGGGATATGGCTCTTCGATTTTTGTTGCGCGATTTTGCGCTGAGCCATCGAGCCGGCTCTTGTGCATGCTGCGCCATGGCTGTAGTCATAGCCCGCCCCGAACATCAGAAATGAGCGTCGGAAATGTAGTCCAACTTCACGATCCCGGGCCTGCACAAGTCTCAACTCCCCCAAGCGACCGACACCGTTTCTATTACGGCAAACCAGGGCTGGCTGGAAACCCAAGCCTAAAACAGAGCCCAAAACCTGGCCGGGGTCTAGCAGCTCTTTTCTTTCGCGTGCCGGTGCTTCTCGTGTTGGTGGCCAAGGCAAGCAAATTAAGGGCCGAGGAGTGGACTACGGTGAACAAGACGAGTAAATGACAATGCTAAAGGAGGGATAAGTTTTGTTCAAACTTCTATTGCGACGCTTGTTCTTCTTTATCCACCTTTTCGTAGGTAATACCCAAAAAACGTGCACATCGTATCCGCATTTTCTCATATTTTTTCCCATCTCCTCACTTTTTGATGCAGCGCACTATTTTTGTTGCATCCGACCATGTAGAAATTATTAGGGGGCTCGTTGTATGTAACCTAAAGAAAACCATAAAAAATAGGGTTATATAATTAATTTATATTGTTATATATCTAAATTTGTTATATATATCACTTGCCAATAAATATTTCTAGAAAATAAGAAATCAAAGTTATGCTTTGGAGACTTGAATTTCGAGTGTAGTTATTTAATTAATTTTAAGCACATGACTCGATCCATTTTATAGATATATGATTTTTATTTTTTATAGATATATCTAGTGGTGTAAAAGCTAGATGGCTGCCCCGAGAGACAACATGGATGAAGAAATGATGGATATTATCAACACCGGCACTCAATTTGCCGATGGTGACCAGCAGGATGTAGATGACGGGAGTCAATACCTGGCTCTTGAAAATAATCAAGAAAATATTGTGCAAGAAAATACTAGCGAGGTATATATATTTATATATATATTTGAATATCTATCATCTATTATGTGTACACATGATATTTATTTATTCTTTTTATACGTAGCCCTCTGGATCAACGACCACAACGGCGAAAAGCAAAAATATTCGAGGCCCAAAAAAGCCATTGGAGGGGCGCTACATAATATCGGAATTCAATATTGAGACAGGCGAACCACTTGGTCCACATGCAAGAAAATTTGTGCAACACTGTGGGTACCTTGTAAGGGACAGACTTCCGATCAGTGCATGTGAATGGAAGCAAAAGATCAACGAGCCTCATATTAGTTTTGTATCTGATCTTGATAAGAATTTAATTTGGGATGACATCCTTCAATATTTCACATTGCAAGCAGATGATTATGATGATATCAACGATGATGAATTGAAGGAGCTAGTTCAAAAGTGGGCTATGAAGAAGATGGCCACACAATTCTAGACTTGGAAGAAATTCCTATACACGAAATACATCAAGAAGAACCTAACGCCCAATTTCAATACTAGGGGCCCGCTCGTGAAGTTGAGGCCCTACTGGAATGATTTTGTACAGTACAAGACATCGGAAGAGGGTGAGGAACGGGTGAGAAGGAACCATGAGAATGCCCGACAGAAGGTATACCACCATGGCATGGGATCAGGTGGCTACGCGACTACCATTCCCAAGTGGGAAAAAAATGGAAGCGGACATTCTTGCAAAGGGTATCACACCAGAATCACTCAATAGGCCCAAACGCGTGAAGAATTGGTTTTTCGCTCATAGGGAAAGACTGGACCTAGAGACCGGGAATCTAGTTCATGGCCCAAAACTCGAAAGAGCAACACAAAGATTTTCTTATGCTCTACAAGCTAAAGCTATTTTTGCGTTCAGGCCCAATAGAGAGACGGATGAACTGACGTATGCCATCGGGACTGCTGAACATAGTGGCCGAATGAGAGGTTTAGGACGGAACATTTCTTAGGAGCATGGTTTCCCTAACGACAGAGATACCTACAGAAGCCGACAGAGAAGGAAGGATGAGGAAGCAGCGTGGATCAGCAGGTTGGAGGAATATGTTCGTGAGTCATGGGAGGCGTTGCTTCAAGCACAGGAGCACGAAAAAGACATACAAGGTAGAATACAGGATGAAATCATAAAACAAGTGCAAATAGCAATGAGTGCCCAAAGGTAGGCATCAAATCCAAGAATCAACATTAATATTAGCCCCCCTTGATCAGTTGAAAAGCAGCTGCGCTTCAATAGAGTTGCCAAATCAAGATGATGCAATGCTACGTTTCCCCGTGGATGACATCACTGCACCGTTTACATCATGTGAGCTACATATTCTAAAAGAGAATGCCACAATCATGGTGGCTTTCAGTGTTTTTTCTCCTCCAGATCCTACCAAGACACCAAGAATCCATGGGGCAATAATACCACCTGGATATGTTAGCGTCTCAGTGGATAGAGTTAACAAAGGTTTTAGTGATCTGGCTCTTGACATTCCAGGAGGTGATGGGGAGAAGACTCTAGGAGAAGCAGAGAAGACATTCATACTATGGCGCAAGCGCTACATCATTATTCCTAGGGTCTCTAGTCCACCGCCGCTTCCTCAACTGCTAGACAATAGGTGCGGACAAAAATGAACAAAATAAATTTTCACTAATTTTCTATTGACATGCATGATTAATAATAACAATTTCTTATACCTAATTATTCTTTTTTGAGCTCACACAGCAGGGCCTCCACCAACCTAAGTCTAATTATTCAATCTCCAGATCATCATAGTGCTCTGGGCAATGATTATGCAACGCCGCCACCGCCGCCACCTCTAAGGAGGTCTCCAACGCCTCCAAGGTCTCCACCGCTGCCACCTCCAAGGAGGTCTCCAATGCCTCCAAGGAGGTCTCCAATGGCTGCCCCGCCTCCCTTGATGACCAAGAAGCAGCTAGCTCCTAAGAGGTCCGCCCCGCAAACGAAGCCGTTGGCCCACCAGCCGGCAAAGAAGAAAGCCTCGTCTAATCCAGTTATTCCCCAAAAACTGTCTTACGAGAAAAGTGAAAAGAAATTAAATGCTATAGTACAAAAAGATGTGAACAGTTTCTTCGAAAAAGTAAGAAAGTAACGAGAAGCGAGGGAGAACCTGGAGAAACCATACTTCTACCTACCTCCAAATCTTCTAAGAAAGAAGGTGGACCAGAAAAAGCGGGAATCTCAAAAGACCCTGCCAAAATTGAACTACGACCGCTCTCTCACCAAGTCATTTGAGGCGGCGCAGAAAAAGACTAGTGCAGGGAAAGGTGTTGCACAACTCGGATAACAATCGCAACAATCAGTCCCCCCTCTTGTCATTCGTAATGAATATGGTTCAAATTTAGACTTACTGGACGTCGATTTTGAGGACCTGGTTCGGTTTTATGAGGATATTGGTTTGGACCTTGCCCAAGTGCTTGCTGAAGGACCATCTGCTCCGAAAGTGGATCCTTGGAAGAAATTTGAACATGGAAAGAGTCTATACAACCCTGAGGCCTTAGGTGAACTGGAATGTACCTGCTAAACAAGTGGTACATGGCGGCATGTGAACGGGGAGAGACCTTTGTTTCTATCAGAGTTAGAGACCAACATTACTTCCTTGGCGATGACGTTATATATGTCGAGTTTTTAGAATTACACCAACTATGCCACCTGGACTCTCTCGACAAATGTCTCATTAGCTGCTGTTGTCTGTAAGTGTGATTATTTTCTACTATTAAAGTGTATATATATAAAGCTACATGTATATATATAAATTATATATCCTCACACTATATTTTTATATATGTAGATATGAGATGACAGAACTCAGAAAGAGAAAGGATAATGATGTTGGTTTCGTTGATCCAAATGTCGTATTCAAACATCCTAATCCTCCGCCTCAATGGAAAGCTGAACTCGAGAAAAATCTCATGAGGTTCTTAGTGAACCAACAAAACAAGGACATACTCTTACCCTACAACTTCAAGTGAGTGTTAAATAATTAATGTCGATCATATGAACATTTATTCAATTATCAATTATTTGCTTACTAGCTAAGCTATATATATATATATATATATATATATATATATATATAGAGAGAGAGAGAGAGAGAGAGAGAGAGAGAGAGTTAATGTCGATCATATTTATGTATAAAAACATATGCATCAATCACTGGATATTAATGATCATCGATATAGCCAATAGTCGGTTGAGCATCTTAGACTCGTTAAGAAAGAGCAAACAGAGTACCAAGACATGATATATATTATCTAAGAGTAATTTGGTCTCTCTAGCAACTATATATACCTCGATCTCTTAACTGCAATAATTATTAAAGGCCAAATTAATTTTTTATTTTATTGGGCGCAGTGTTTGGAAAAGTTTTATTGAGGAACACCACATGAAACATTGCAAAGCGCCACTGAATGTAATCGCACACAAAGTAAGTACTAGGCTAAGCTATCTCCCATGCATGTTTTCAATTCACTGAATATATATATATATATATATATATATATATATATATATATATATATAGGGAGAGGCTATTCAGTAGCCGGCTACAAAATAAGTTATTCTGTAGCCACCTCCATTTACTATAATTTTATATACTAATTTACCATAATGTCAATACATATTTACGATAGTTGGGTTACTATAACACATGGGGATATTTACCATAACGTTATATTAAACCACTTAGTAAGGAGTTACTATAATCTCGTAAATTAACATAGTAATTATCATAACTCAAAGTGGCTACAGAATAAGTTATTCTGTAGCCAGCTGCAGGATAGTATATATATATATATATATATATATATATATATATATATATATATATATATATATATATATATATATATATATATATAATTTAATTAACACCATGCATGCTTTCAATTCACCGGATCTTTTTTCTCGTAAAAGTGGGTTCTGAGGCAAGAACAGGGGAACAACTACTACGGATACTATGTTTACGAGTTCATCATGGCGTACTCAAAAAGAACTCCTGAAAAGATGCTCAAAGTATGTTATATAAATATATTCATATATTCACAATTTCTTTTATTGCCCATATATATAAGTAATCACGTGACCAACACACACATATTATATATATATATATATATATATATATATATATATATATATATATATATATATATATATATATACTTTTTCTTTAACTTTTATTGAAGACTCTATGGTTGAAGGAAAAAGTGACGTGACCAACTCAAAGCAATTCAAGAGACCATAGCATGATTTTTTAATGACCAGGTCCTAAACCCCGCCGGCGAGTTCTACAATAACATGAACGAAACATGGAAGCCAAACCAGATGGAGTGAATTTGTTATCCCAAGGATATGATAGAAAATACAATGCAAGCTTTATTTGTAATATATATATATATATACATATTATATGTACATGAAATAACGTACAATATATGTATATGCATGTAATATATAAATTAGTTTCATACTTTAGTTTGTACAAAAGGTTCGAACATTATAAACGTGTAGAATACGTATATTATTAGCAGCGTAGAATGCGTATTCGAAAACCTATTCGAAAACCAAAACGAATCATCAATTGAAAATAGAAACAAAAAAAAGAAAACTTTTAGTCCCGGTTGGTACGAAAACCAAAACGAATCATCAATTGAAAATAGAAACAAAAAAAAAGAAAACCTTTAGTCCCGGTTGGTAATACCAACCGGGACTAAAGGACTGGCCCACGTGGCTAGGCCGGAAGGCCTCTTTAGCCCCGGTTGGTATTACCAACCGCCGGGCGAAAAACCGGGACTAAAGGAGAGGGGCCCTTTAGTCCCGGATTCGTGCTCCCAGTTGAGAAACCAGGACTAAAAGGGTTTTCCAATCGGAAGTACAGTTTGTTTCTGTACTAGTGATCACATACTCATTCACTTCAGGAATACTATCGGCATCACTTGCTACCTTGATACTACTAGGTTCAGAGACATGCAATGGAGAACTTTTTTTTTCGAGAACGGACATAGCAGGTGTTTCATTAAGAAGCAACGGAGAACTTCCACTACCACTTGCACACGGTCCTGCTGTTATAGTGAGAGCTTTTTTGCTGGTAGGTTCTGTCCAGGTTTAGTAGAATTTTAGCTAGTCAATGGGTCTATGCAAACCATTGCCAATCCACGAGAAACATGTAGTGCCAACCCACGAGAATCTGATCAGAGAACTATATTATGTCCTCTTCCCGATATTTTAGAAATATGTGTTATTTGTTGAAAGATATGCTAACTCACGACTAGGAAGACGAATGAGTAACAATATTGCCTGAAGGACTGCCGACTCCACTGCGTTCTTCGCCTTCAACACTATCTTTCACCGTGGTGTGCTGGAGATGACAGAAATTTGGCTGAAGATTAGATAAATTTGACTTTCTAGGCTTTCAGAGCGTTTGAAGGTTCACAATGTTGCAAATGTCTTTGTCCTTTTGTGGGTAGACGTTGCATTTATTTGATGAGCAACCTTGTTCAAAATTGCTAGCCACAACTAACTATGTTTCTGTTTATTTTACAGTATTGTCTTCAGTATCTTAATTTTACACACAAATACTAGCTAGAAAACATAGTCGTTCTGAGAACAGTACAGTTTACAATGACAACATTTATGTTTTGATAAAATTTAAAACCGTTCAAACCAGTATCATAGATATCGGACGGCATGGGAATTTTCTTGCCCGAGCTGCCAGATCCTGCTGCCAAATGTTCTTCTTCTTCACTTATTGGGAACCGTCGCCGCGACCAGGAACTCACCGGCAGCGCCGCCGTCAGGCATGACGACCGCAAGCCCATCGCTGCCACTGCCACCTTTCAGGATGCTGTACGACACGTGCAGGGGTTTGCTGTCCCTGAGCACCAGTTCCTCCAGCCCAAGCTCCTGCCACTGGGCATCCTCAAGCTTGTATCCCCCGCCACCGCCGCTCCGCGGCTGCCGGTAAGCCGCCGCGCACGTACGTCTCGACGCTCAGCCTCCCCTTGCCGTCGCTGTCGTCGAAGATGACGATCGGGAACTGCGGGGGCACCTTGCCCGCCGCGCCAAGCCGTTCCTTCGCCTGGGCGACACAGGCGACGGCGAGCACGTGGTGGTCGGGTGTGCCTGAGCCGGTGGTGGCAGGTCTGGCTCTGAAGAGGACGGTTTCGGCGACGTGGTCGCTGCCGTCGGTGGAAGCGAAAGCGTCGAGGGGGATGGACTTGATGAGCGCGCGCACGGCCCTGGCGCCCGGGCGCTGGAAGTAGCTCGCGTACTGCATCAGCGGGTTGGTGGCGACATCGTTATGAGCCTTCATCCTGGCGTGCGTGCGCGCCCACGACGCGAGGAACCTCGCCAGCGACAGGGGATCGGACAGCATCAGGCTGCAGCTGACGCCCACGGCGAAGCCTCCGTCCCCTTGGAACCGTGTCAGTTGATCGAGCAGACAACACAAAACGTTAGCTATTGCTATTATGAACATGTACATGTACCTCTCAAGTCACAAAAGAGTACGTAGTATCGTCGTTACTAAGTCGCATGAAGTCATCAACACATTTGGACTTTACCTATCAAATGTTATTTTAAATATTTTGATTGAAGTTTTGGGAAAAAAATATCATTAGAAACTGTCTGATAGCTAGTTAGTCTTGTAATATTTTACAAGGTCACATTGCTTTTCTTTGTATATTGAATTGCTCCCTCTCCGATCCAAATTGTAGTTACTTTAGTTTTGTCCTAAGTCTAATTTCTTTAACTTTGATAAAAAAATATAGAAAATTGCACTAACATCTATAACATCAGTTTAGTAGTATAAATTTCTCCATGAAATATGTTATGATAGCTCCAACGATGGAATGATTCTACGTACCAGATTCGGGCCTCTCCAAGGTTGCCTCGCAGTAGTCCCATAAAAACACGACGTGCGGGACCTTGCCGCATCGGCCATTGGACTCCAGACCTTACTCTAATCACCTCAAGGATAGGGGGCCTCACCAACATTGGCGGACCCCATTGGAAATTTCAGGTAGGACAGACCATCAGGCATATATGTCTACCGATATTTCAGTTGAACCACAAATGTACAATTCTATCCTAACTAGGAATTTGACAAATGATGATAAAGACAAGCATTCAAAATGATTACTTCTCATATATAAAAAACACAAAAGGATAGCTTTTAGTCACCAAGGTAATTAAGTAAGGGTTGGCATGTTGCCCGAGGGGAGGTAGGGCGGCCACCCCACCTCGCCCTATGGGTGGGTCCGCCTATACTCACCACATTTGTCGTTGGACTCCATGCCACAGATCTATCGCCTAAATTGCCATCGGATATAGGTGTGCAACACCGTCCCCATAACTCAAGGATATCTTCCAACAACCAAGCTTCTTCCACCAAAACCTCGATCCAAACACATGACTCTCACCCACCAACAGGCACGTCGCAAGATGCTTGCACTATCTTCTGATGATGTTCCATGTTAGAATAACCCTGACCAAATATGGTTATCCATCACAGTCTGCTGCAAGCCATATACTCCCATGTCATCGTTACTGCAAGCGCCATCTTTCGACGCCTCGCCACACTAACCATTCCCATGTAGGGCTAGCCGCCATGAGGGGCAACCCAGGCCGACCAGGAGATAGAAGGATTTAGTTTGACTTAAAAACAAAGTAAATATGGACTATAATAGAACAAAAGGAATATTAGTCAGTGCCTAGAAAGTGTGTGATCAAAACAAACATTCTTTTACCATTATTATTAGGGTGCGCAAATGGAATTTCAGGATGGAGACTCTCCGTATTGCTGGTGTAGTTTACAATACTTTATCAGAGTAATGACAGGTTGTTGGTTGTTGTAGCTATATATTTATATTGATTTGGACGTATATCTTCATCGGATAAGATATATAATTATTATTATATAAATGTTGTTTTTTAAGCTTTATATAAATGTTGTTGGGTGATGTAGCTATATGTATATATCATTTGGCATTTTCATTCAACAGACATGACACGTTGTTGGGTGACGTGGCTAGCTAATACTCCCTCAATTCTAGAAAGCACAAGCGGATTCAAGGAGTAATAAGAGTTACCATATATATAGTGCTAGTTAAGTCAAATAATTCTAAATTGTCTAAGGACAAGTATATTGGCCCATGTCAGCTATTTAATACTCACTCTGTTCTAAATTATAACTCATTTTATATTTGCTAATAAGTCAAATTATTTAATTCTGACTAAGTTATTTTTTAGAAGAATGTATTAATATATATAAAATACCAAATGAATGCATTATCAAAAGATATTTCATTCACAATTTATTGAAACTATTTTGATGTTGTAGTTGTTAATACATTTTCTACAAATTTGGTCAAGTAGTTTATCTTTAAGACAAAGTTAAAGTAGACTATAATTTAGAATAAAGGGAGTATGTCATTTGTGTGACGTAGGTTTCTACGTGATGTGGATGAAAAAGAGAGATGTTAGGGGAGATAAAAGGTTGTTGTCCATCTTGTGAATCATTAGATTTTGGCACTACAGGACATTTGCGTGGCATTGTACTATGACATGACATACTCTCTTCTCCCTTTTTATTTGTCGTTCTCACTTTCTGAGAAGTCAAATGTACTCAACTTTGACTAAGTATATATTAAAAAATATTAATATTTATGGTACACAATTAATATCATTGGATAGATTTTTGAATCCATTTTCACAATAATTTAATTGGATATACAAATGTTGCTAATATTTTCTACAAATCTAGTTAAATTTGAAAAAAGTTTGATCAACACGTATCTCAGGGCGACATTTAATTAGGGACAGTGGGAGTAATATAGTGGGTGTATCTTTTTTTCTTCCATTGATCAACAGACTAAGGTAAGGTGTAGTTACCACTAGACAACTAAAAAAGACAACATGTTGCAGGGTATTTGTTAATAGTTAAGTTACATGGAATCCATGGAGTGGTTAATTAAGATAATAACATTGTACTTGCTTTATTTTTGTATGGGATAGAGAACTTTCAAGTTGATAACTTTGGACTTAAGATCAATGACCTTCTGCAGCAAACTGAAACTTTAAACTAAACTACACAATTGTCAACCAAAGATTAAAAGCATTAGAACCATAGACTTTTCACATAGAGCTTGGCATAGATTTTTCACATAGTTGAAAGCTCTATGCAAACCTTTTCAACCCAAAGCTATATGCCAAGCTCCAACACATCTTTGCCAGCACGCACATAGAGCTTGGATTTAATATCTGAACTTGTTACCACGCGCGCGCGCCATCATGAATCGGCTCTCAAGGTAGATGCGCCTGGCATGGGCATGGAGCCATGGATCTTACCTGCACGTAGACGAGCGCGCTCACGTCGGGGTCCTCCGCGTTCACGTCAGCCCACGGAGCCAGCGCGGCCTCCTAGCTGCGCGCCCGGTCCTTGTCCTGGACGGCCTCCAGGAACTCGTCGAGGGTGACCTCCGCCGTGGCCTCTACGAGCCTCACGCCGGCGTCGTTCAGCTTCACCTCCCATGACCCGTCCGCGTGGCGCCGGAGCCGACCGGCCATCTCTGGGTGGTCGGCCACCGCCTCGCTCAGCGACTCCTTCGCCCACATCGCCTCCTCCCACAGCCGCGAGGCCCCCTTCTCTCCAGCGTTCGCGCGGTAGTAGAGTACCACGCGTGTGCGCCGCTGCAGTTCCCAGGCCGCCCCTACAAATCGATTTGTAGGGACGGCTGGTGTTATCAGCCGCCCCTACATATCGATTTGTAGGGGCGGCTGGTGTTATCAGTCGCCCCTATAAATCCGATTTGTAGGGGCGGCTGGATATTGAGTCGCCCCTACAAATCAATTTCCAGAAACCACGAAAAAGGGGCAAAAAAATAGCAATTTTTTTAACCGAGGAGGTCCCCACCGGCAGCCACACACACCCTCACTCTATGGTTGCATAATTTTTCCGGCAGCCACACACACCCTCACTCTATGGTTGCAGCATTTTTTTTACAATTTTTGCACACTTTGCGTCGGCCGGGATTTGAACCGGCGACCTCTCTCTCGCGCGCCATCTCCTCTACCACTACACCTCACATTCACTTGTGTCCACAATCCATTTTGATTCCCCATGTATTATACAAAACTGAGCATAAATTGATTGTTTTAGGCCCTAAACCAATTCAAATGAAAAAGTTGTCAACTACAAAGTTTTATAACTTTTCGAGATCTACAACTTTCATTTTGGTAGTTTCTCCATCCGATGTCACTTATAAAATTTGAAATTCAAATAATAGAAATTCGAACGTAGTTTTCCATGACAAGATGGTTTCAAATGAGAAAGTTATCAAGTACAAAGTTTCATAACTTTTCAAGATCTACAACTTTCATTTTTACTGTTTGTCCATCCGAGGTCGTTTAAAAAATTTAAATTTCAATTTTTTGGAAATTCAAACGTAGTTTTTCTTGACAAGATGATTTCAAATCAAAAAGTTGTCAACTATAAAGTTTCATAACTTATCGAGATGTACAACTTTTATTTTGATTGTTTCTCCATTCGAGGTCGTTTACAAAATTTAAATTTTAAATTTTAGAAATTCAAACGTAATTTTCCTTGACAAGATGATTTTAAATTAAAAAGTTGTCAACTATAGAGTTTCATAACTTTCTGAGATCTACAACTTCTATTTTGATCATTTATTCATCCGACATAGTGGTAGTAATATTGTTCACAAATGTTACATATCCCTCTTATTGTTTATGAAACTATAAGAGAGATATGTAAATTTTGTGAACAATGTTATTACCACTTTATCGGATGAAGAAATGACCAAAATAAAACTTGTAGATCTTGATAAGTTCTGCAACTTCTATGTTCATGATTTTTTCATCTGAAATCAATTAGTGTTCCAAAATAACGTTTGGCCTTCTCTATGTGCTCCTCTAGATATTGTTCCTCTTTTGTCCCTCTCTTTTTTATATTTTTTGGGCTGTCGTTGTTTTTTGAGAAATTTTGACTTTTTCTTTTTTTGATATTTTTCCTTCACTTAGGAGCACAAAAGAAGTAACTACAGAAAATAAGAGCTCAAACAAGTGAAAGACGTGACCTGTGAAAATTTCAGAAGACGTGCTCAAAATCGACAAAAAGCTTATGACCACGAAAAGATGATCTTATGACCACTTTTTGACCAATTTAAAATTCTCCAACCCCGATAAAGCGGGGGATGTACGGATCCAAAAAAAATTTCTGATCGATTTGGATATATGGAATGTCGAAATCGGAGTTCGTATGCGAAAACTAGACCAGTTTTAAGAATTGGCTCCGAATTAGAGGACAAAACGGGAACAATAATTTCAAACAGTATTTTCAAGTAGTAAATGATCTCAACTGAAAAAGTTGTCAACTACAAAGTTTCATAACTTTTCGAGATCTACAACTTTCATTTTGATTGTTTCTTCATCTGAGGTCGTTTACAAAATTTGAATTTTAGTGCTTACTTTTTAATATTCGACGTCCATTTGTAGAGGCACTTCATTGTTGAGCCACCCCTACAAATCAATTTGTAGGGGCGGCTGGATATTGAGCCACCCCTACAAATCGGGCCATTTGTAGGGGCGGCTGATAACACCGGCCTCTCCTACAAATTCATTTGTAAGGGCGACTCATTTGACAACCATTTGTAGTGCGGCTCTATCACCAGCCGCCCCTAAAAAAATTCGTCCTGTTGCTAAAAAACGGTTTTAGGTAGTGCTTGCCGCTCTCGAGGATCGGAGGTGACAAAAGAGGGCTCTTGCACGATAGCTCCTCTGGTTATCAACCAAGTCACGGACCAGGTTGACCTCGCCAAGAAGGTTAATCCTTGGCTACGCAATAAAGAACACAAGCAAGAACAAGAAAGAACACAACTAAATTACAGATGAAAGATTATCTCACAAAGTTGGGGTCTCACAAACCAATGAACGGCGAAACTGTTCTTGACAGAATAATCTAAGCAAAACCCGAACCCTAATGATGGCGGCGGCGTATGATTATAAAGGTCTTAGGGTCGTCGCCTACCCTGGACGCGCCCCCTAATAGGCCCAAACACGATACACGGTCCAACGGACCAAAAGAAGGTGTTGTAGTACTCTGGCAGATTCTGGATGCTAACTTGTTTCAATGATTCCTGTTGATTCCGAAGAGCTTTTGATGTGAAACCACTTGGATTGGGTTCCTTATCAAATTATCTTTCTATCCATATGTGGATCATTGAAAACGGAGTCCGGATGCGTCCTCGATGACCAGTTTAAGGCAGACTGGTCCTGGATTCCGAGGCAGACTCGAACTTGAGTTGTTTTAGGCCTCCACCTCGGGGACTCGAACCGAATTAGCCTCAGACCTCATTCTTGACTTGGACACCCTTGCTGGCCTCCTTCCCCTCTATCCCATGTGCCAAACATGGTCATATGCATGGGTGTCATGTCCTCATCATCACGGCTTCAGATCGAACCCTGCAATCTTAGCACCACAGCTCCTCTGGTTATCAACCAAATCATGGACCAGGTTGACCTCACCAAGAAGGGTAATCCTTGCCTACGCAACGAAGAATACAAGCAAGAACAAGAAAGAATACGACTAAATTGCAGATGAAAGATTATCTCATGAAGTTGGGGTCTCACAAACCGATGAACGGCGAAACTGTTCTTGACAGAATAATCTAAGCAAAACCTGAACCCTAATGACGGCGGTGGCGTATGATTATAAAGGTCTTAGGGTTGTTGCCTACCCTAGACGTGCCCCCTAATTGGCCCAGACACGATACACGGTCCAATGGACCAAAAGAAAGTGTCGCAGCACCCGGGTAGATTCTGGATGCTGATTTGTTTCGACGATTCCCGTTGATTCCGAAGAGATTTTGACGTGAAACCACTTGGATTGGCTTCTTTATCAAATTATCTTTCCATACATATGTGGATCATCGAAAACAGAGTCTGGATACATCTTGGGTGACTAATTTAAGGCAGACTGATCCTGGATTCCGAGGCAAACTCGAACTTGAGTTGCTTTGGGCCTCCACCTAGGGGACTCGAACCGAATTAGCCTCAGGCCTCCTTCTTGACTTGGACACCCTTGCTGGCCTCCTTCCCCTCTATCCCATGCGCCAAACATGATCATATGCATGGGTGTCATGTCCTCATCACTTGCCGTGCGGACCAAGCCTCCTGCCCCCCATAAATAGTAGGCCGTGTCCGCTGCATCCACCCGAGCACTCGCCGCCCCATCTAACCCTAAACCGAGCCGCTGAGCCATCCTATGCCGTAGCGCCACTGCCCAAATCTCGCCGAGAAGAAGAAGCCACCGTCGCCGCGTTGCTTAGCTGCTCCTCTGTCACGGTAAGAGCATCCTCGGGCTTCGCGTAGGGTTCTCGAACTCGTAGAGCCTTTTATCTCCCTCTTTCTCACTCTATTTTGGCCTACACCATGTCGCTGTCGCTCCGCCGTCACCATTGCTCATAGCCAGCCACCTCTGCTCGATCTTAGCCGCTATAGATTACAGAGCCGAATTCGCCATGGTCCTATCTAGCTCCTAGTGCTAACCCCGAGCCAATCCGAGGTCGGAAGCCTCTTTCCCCAATTTCTCCGACGAGAAATCTGTCTTCACCAGCGAAATCGCCACCGCGCCGTCCATGTTCCGGCCAGCCGATCCCCTCTCTCTCTTTCCCTTCTAATCTTAACCATCCGTTTCAGA
Organism: Miscanthus floridulus; assembly: GCF_019320115.1. NCBI lineage: Eukaryota > Viridiplantae > Streptophyta > Magnoliopsida > Poales > Poaceae > Miscanthus > Miscanthus floridulus. The sequence continues at coordinate 116,231,296 of NC_089587.1, read as the reverse complement.
TCCAATGGTCTAGATCAACCGGTACCCCTTCGCCTTGCCTTTTTGCCAAAAACCCCGTCGGATTTTAATATAGAACCCGCCGTCCCTATAGTTTTGCTAAAGACCCCCTGCCTTTTTTATGAAATAATACGCGCAGTCCTTGGGCAGATTTAAAATTGGATTTTATTTATTTTAAATTCGAAAATCAAGTTCCATCTATTTACAAAATTGCCACCACCTTCAGTACGCCATAAAATCTCCGTTTTAACTCCGATTTGAATTGTTCAAGTTGCGTTAGATTCGTAATTGCGTAATCTGCATGCTCAAGCTACCGTTAAATATATTTTTGACTTTTGAAATTTAAGGTTAGATTTAATCCATTATTTTATTAAAGAAAATCTTGTTTAATTCATAACTTTTTCGTTATAGTTCCGATTAGAGTGCTTTTCGCATCTGTGTGTTCATGACAACGTGTAGAACATCTTTAAAACCTTTTTATTTGTTGTTTATTATGTTTGGTGTACTATTTGAATTTAGTTCTATTATTTGCTTCGTGTATGATTGTATGGATGCTTGTGTGGTGCTTTATGATCTTGCCTAGTCGGTGAGCTTTACGTGTTGATCAAGAAGCAGATCTTTGAAGTTTTGGACTTGAAGAAGGATCAGAGTTTAAGGCAAGTATAGCATGGGATCTTTCTTGTTGTCCTATACACCTTTAATCATTTAATTCATGATTGCATGTGTCTACCTTGATTACCACTAAGGATATTCTAGTCTTTTGTACTTGTACTTAATACCTTTGGGTTATTGCATTGGGTAGTATGATGCTAATGCTCAACTGAAACCATGATCTTGTAACTTGACTAATAGAATATGCAATAAACACTAAAAGATGCATTTTAGCAACATGGAACAGGGGGCTAGAGCATTAGGTTGTTTTTATGGTGCTCTAGATTTATTTTCCTCAAGACTTATCTGTAAGCGAACATCCGAGACTTACAGTACTGCTGTGAGGGCTACATGGCTCTGGCTTTAGCTCAGTATGAGGACCTTTTCTAGATTGTCAGTGGTTATCTTTACGGCGCAAGAGGGGCTCCGACAGGTATAATCTCGGCCTGCCAAGAGAGTGCACTTTGGTTTTTTGGTATTTTGTTAGTCACACCTTGGAGGGGGGATTCATGCTTATTGATGGGGAAACCTTAGCGGCCCTAACTTATTAGATGAACCTTTGAAAGGCTTCATAGGGAACCCTGCCGACCTTCCTCAGTAGTAGGTCAAGAGATTGGCCGCCTCGGGCGAAAGGGTAAATCACGACTCACAGTGAAAGTGTACAACCTCTATAGAGTGTAAGACAGGTATATCAGCCGTGCTCACAGTCACGAGCGGCCTTGGAACCCTTATGGAATAGATGATAAACACTGATGATATTGATGATAAAGATGCTTACTAATGATTACTGTTTATGCTATTCATAATTCATGTTTACCTGATCATGTGTTTAGATGGGCTTGTGATAAACTTGTTGCTACTCCTATGCTAAAATTATAAGAATTAAAAGCTAATCACAGTAAACCAGTATCAGCCTTTTGAGCCTCATGAACCCCATGTTATATTTGTTGAGTACGATATGTACTTATGCTTGCCTTATTTTTTTTAAATCTTTGGAAAAATCGTGGATGGGTACCAGATTGTTAGAGTTTGAAGGAATTAGGCTTGTGATCAACCAGTCAGTTGTCCCTATAGAATTGGAGTCTTCACCCGAAGATCAGAGTTGTTTTTCCGCTGTTTGCTATCTAAGGTTATATTCTTTATACTAAGTACGTTATATATTGAGCATTGTCTATTGATATTACCCTTATTTGTAGCTATATGTGAGATTTGACTTCGTGGGTTCACATATAGTGTGTATCTGGCTTTGTTCTTAAAACCGGGTGCTACATAATGTTGCACATGATGAACCAACATATGTCCTCGAATATGTTTCTTATGTCTGTATCTTCAAGACAATTATGCGTTGGATGGCAATGATATACCTAAAAAGAAAGCTTATAGTCATCATATGTTTTCATTTTATGATTGGCTGCACCTTTGCTTCAACATGTTGATCCAAATTTGATGATGCCTGATAGAAATGATCCTTTTGTTGTTCTGATGAGCTTCAAAGAACAACTTCAACTTTTTTTCTTCATGGAAGTCATCATAACTATGTGCTGGTCTATTTGGATAGTGGGAAATGATGCCACTTTTAGCAACGTTCCACCTTCAGTGAACCGATGCAAGTCTATCTTCTTGCGTGAATTTTCTCTAGTTATTCTACAAGCAAAAGCAAACTTTCATCCTCGTATTGACTTATGGCTTGAAACATGTGTAATCTTTTTCATTTTCTTTGTATTTTTTTTGTTTCTTGAACCCTGTACTCAGCTTTTACTTTATTTTTAATTAATTCAAGTAGGGTGTCACACTCCTCCTGTTTTCTAAGAAAGAAGTAGCAGTCGCCATGAAGGAGTGGCTCACCGCTCGGTCGCTAGCCTCGCCAGGCACGGCGCGCGGCTGCCTCTGAGTCGCGGCACGCTGTTGCCCTCTCCAAGTCACGTGGCCGAGGCCTCCCGACTGCTCATGCGGCCGATGCCTCCCTTCCGCGATGTGCAGCCACTGCTACCGGTTTGCCACCTACAAGCGCCACCGGGCCGCTTCCTCCAGTGAACACCACACATCGACGAGACTACTTCTGCCGAGCAGCAAGGAGATGTTGCATTTAAAGCGCATGTTGCAAGAGTATGTTTCAATTATTTCAGATGTTTCAAAGGTATGTTGCAAACGTTTTATATGGTTGCTACTAAAATAGATCATGATGTTGCAGATGTTGCAATGGTTGTACACATAAGTTTGCAAGCATCCGTTCTAAATGTTTCATCTGCTTTTTTAGACGTATGTTGCAAGTGTGCTTATATGGATGTTACATATGTTTCACACATATATTGCAAGGGTATATTCAAAATGTTTCTGTTGTTTCAGTCTTATGTTGCAATAAGTGTTTTCATGTTGCAAGTTGCAAGTTTTGTATCTGGATGTTGCATATGTTTCACACACATGTTGCAAGTGTATGTTCTAAATGTTTCATCTGCTCCAGACGTATGTTGCATTCAAGTGTTTTATGTTGCAAGTGTTTTGTGTTTCAGAGGTATGTTCAGAGAGTCAGGGGGCACGGCCCGGGCACCGGGGAAAGCGGCGCGCTGAGCCAAGGGCCTGCGGATGGGGCGCGTAGTGCGCCTGGGGTCCTGTGGACGATTCATGCTCGTCCTCATCCTGACTCCCGGGTCCCGCCCGCACAGAGAAAGAGGAGGGGTCAAGAGAATGGAGTGGCGGGGTGAGACGAATGGGGGCAGGGTACGCGTGCGTGGCGGGATGAGGCAGACGGGAAAGGACTACATCGATATGGTGGGAGTGTGCGGCGTGTTTCTGCTGGGCCGTTCGGTACTGTGCGCCAACAATTCCCTTTTTATATCACATGTACATGATCAAATGTGAAATCCAATCAAGTCGCAGCCACGATAAAGAAGACGAGAAGTTGAGGGCCTGAAACTCCTCCAGCTTATACAATAGTATCATTTGCAAATTCATACAGTTCCTTGTATTAAGAGCAAGATCTTGCTGTGGATAAGATCTTGTATCATTCAGTAAGAAGTAGCTAATATCATAGTACCACATATTGGTTCCTTGAATTCAAAGCCTTTCTTGTACTAAATATTCAGAGCAATCACTACTGGAAACGACATTTGTCCTGTGTGCCAAAAAACCGTCAAGGAAAGGTGAAAAACCGTCAGGAAAAATAATTCTATCGAGCGCCCGGCAGGCATATCCCGTCAAGGATAGGATGACAGGGAAATTAAATTTACCTGTGAGCTTCCCGACAGAAATATTTCCCTGACGGTATTTCTTTGACGGATGCCCGACAAAACAATGTATCGTCAGTGGGTTTAGTTCGTTGTCAGGTTAATTAATTTTTCTGTAGGCTTACTCTCAAGGATATTCAAACTTTTTTGTGAGTTTACTGTCAGGGATATTGCCAATTTCTTTGTCGGTTTCATAATTTTTTCTGTGAGTCAACTCTCAGGGAAATCAAGATATTTCTGTGGGTCACGAAGCTATTTTCTGTCGGTTTTCCATCAATGAAATACAATATTTCTGTCACCTCAACCTAATTTTCCTGATGGTTTCCACTCAAAGAAATCGCTTTTTTTCTAGTCACCACCAGATTAATTAGTAGATGACAGGAAAATGTCACAATTACATTCCAAATGCACCAAACAACAAATTATATGCACAGCACAACAATCGAGCATATATATTAGAAGTTCCATAAGAGCTTACAAAGCATTCAACACGGAACTCACTGACGATACATTGTTTTGTCGGGCATCCACTCCACGAAGTAGGACGAGTTCTTGTTCTGCACATTCAGCATCTGCTCATCCACCTCCTTGGTGCTCATCTTCCCACGGAACATGGCTGATGCTGTCAGGTAGCGCCCATGTCGTGGGTCAGCTGCGCACATCAATAAACTGTTCTTCCTCCTGTTGTTAACAAATAGCCCTGCAGAAAAATAGCTGACAATATGGTGAGATCAACTACGAGATAGGCCGGTGCTAGATCTACACAGTGTGCTGTGCAGTAGCAGACTAAGAGGGATCTACCAAATTCTTCAGCAAGAAAATGAATACACATGTAACAGGTAACAGGCACCAAAAACAGGTAACAGGTAGCATCCTGATGAGTGCACTAACTCAAATTTCAGAAAATATGTACGGGGACCAGAAATGTGTACAGGGAACAAAAATATGGGATGATCACTGCAAGTGAAATGCACAAGTACAGCAACCACTTGTCATCATTCAGTTCACTAGAAAACAAGCAAAACTGCCATTTCATACAACTAGTTAACTGCCTTTTCTGGTATCCAGGACCTGCTAATGTTAACTGCTATAGTGATTCACAATAGCACTACTACTTTGAGCAATGGTAGAAAAAGCATCTTCATCATCTCAAGTGTAGAAAAAATCAGAAGCATAGAACAAGTAGCATCCAGAATCATAAGTAGCTAAGTACCCATACATCATTACTACACAGTGCAAGGATTTTAGTTACTGAACAGGAGTAGATGTACTGACTGACAACAAATACTAACTTAATCAACTATCTACTGTCAGTCATTGCATAACTTAGAACCAGCTGAAAACTCTTAGTTCATCTACTGCCACCTGTAACTCTGATATCTTAGAACTTGAAACTCTTAGTTCCAGCAAAGTAAAAGCTGATATTACACCGAGAAACAATGTTTCTACTTCAACATACATACTGAAGAATCAGCTGAAAAAAACAACAGAGGCAACATCTGAAGATACCCAATAGCAAGGACGCCCTGCAGAAACCGAACAAAAGTCGGCAAGGCTGTCGACTTCTTCGGAGTTGCAGTAAAAAGCTGAAAGACAACAGGACAAAGCTTAGCTTAGAGTTCATCCATATATAATTTTAAAACATGCAGCATTTGAATGTTCAAAGAATTAACATGATAAACCTTGAAAAGAAGAACCATAACAACGAGTACAATCCATGAGAAGCCATAAACCTGCACAGTGACAGAAGGCATTAGATAGACAGAACAAACAAAACTCGGATGGTGATAGGATCCCAAGTTAAATATAACATCCAAATGGTTGGTTATTAATGTTTTTATGTTGCTTAAATTGAACATTTAAGTTACAAATATCTACTTCAAGACCAAAATCCATAATAAAATTACTTGGAAAAAATGAGGTATAATAACATCATTCAACAAGGAAAAATCATACATTGTATTTCACACTATAAAAGAAATACAAGAATGTTTTGTGTTACACATTGTTGATAAACAGGGTTGAATTCTTTTAGGGCCTGGAAAAATCATACATCGTTGGCATGGACAAGTGCTCAGATTTTAAGTGTCATCATCATAGGATAAGACATAAGCTCAGAAAAAATAAGCATTTCATACATTCTAAAACAAAGCTAACCACGTCACAGACTAGGACATGTGCTCAGGAAAGGGCTTATAGATGCAAGCATTCAAGAACTCATTCAACATCATCACAGAGAACGCATCATGTATTATCCACAATAACAAGAATCCAGAGGGGAAGAAGCTTGAGTAGAAGATCTCAGATATACCGAGCTCGATGCCGAAACACCACAAGTTGCAACACGTAGGAACCCCAAATCCACGGATCCGGATTAGTGCTGCAAGAACAAACAAAGGATGCGCCAGATTAGGGTTAGAATATGAACAAATTTTTGGGGAAAAAGAAAGAGGAGCTCGCATCGTGCCTCTTTGCAAGCGGCAGTTTTGGCGAATCCCAGCTGCAAAAGAACACCGGATCTACTGATTAGAGTTCGATTGGACCAAAAAAACCAAGGAAGAAAGGGGAGGGAGAGGATGCGCTCACGTGGGAACTGAGGGGCGGGGCGTACCTTGTTCCAGGAGGCCTCCGGGTCGAGGTACCTGGCGAGCTTGGAGGACAGCGCGTGGCCGCCGCCGCTGCCGTTTGACTGCTGCGCCTGCGCGCGCGACTGCTTCGCCGACGACCTGGCCTTGGTCATCCCTCGCTGCAGGTGGGGGGAGTAGAAGCAGATGGAGCGGCGGCGGGATCCCCGAGGCGAGGCGTGAGCGTTGGGAGATGGGATCGGGGGCGGTCGTAGCGGCGGCGGCGACGGCGGTTGAGAAGGGGCTGGGGCGGCGGCAGCTGAGAAGGGGCTGGGGCGCGGCGGTGGCTGAGAAGGGGGCGGCGGTGGTGGCTGAGAAGGTGCGGCGGCGGTGCCTGAGAAGGGGGCGGCGGTGGCCTCGGTTTTTTTTAAGAGAAGCCTTGCGCGTGTGTGTGTGTGTGTGGGGTGGGGGGGGGGGGGGGGGGGGAGGGTAGAGGTCGGGAGGATAAGGTAGATGGTTTATTTTTTTTACTTTTTTTTATTTTGTTTCCGGAGAGCGTGGCGCCAAAACTCGCGCCTAAACGTGTGCCAACGAAACTTTTGGAAAGCGCTCGGGCAGCTAGCTTTTGCCGCACCAAAAGGACACGCCAATTAGCCTGTGTGTGATCCGACAGAAAAAATACAAAGCACACAAGAATATTAATTTAGTTTTTCTGTGAGCCGGATTTTTCTGTGTGTTACATAAAACCCGACAGGTTAAATCGAATTTTTCTACGTGCACATGAAACCGACAGGTTAAATAAATTTTTCCTGTGAATATTTCTGTGCCCGTCAAAAAAAAATACGTAGCACACAGGGATAACGTTGTTTCCAGTAGTGAATATCATTCAGATAAAAATAACGATAATGATTCCACATGGGCGTCCGTGAGGAAGGAGAAGGACGCGTCTCCCCCACTCGCTATTGCGTCTTCGCTCCCTCTCATCCGCACCCTATTGAAAAAAAAGTTTCTCCACCGCGCCCTCTCTCGCTCCTGTCCTCCTCCACTGTGTTGCCGGCTCACGCGTGGTCGTGCTCACCATGGCCACGCTCCACTGCGCTGCCTGCTCGCCACGGCCGGCCTGCTCGTTGCTGCCGCCTCCACCGATCTGGCGAGCCGCGGCCGCCACCACCAAGCCGACGAGCCGGCGAGGGGGGTGAGGTTCGTGTGAAGCCAACTCGTCGTTGAGTTGCTTGCGCCGCTGCCGCACGACAAGCTCCATGCGCTGCCGTCGACCTCCGTGTCAGCGTCGAGCTCCACAACAACAAGCCTCCATTCGCCCAAGCAACAAGATGACACTGCCGTTGAAAGCCCATGTTGCAAGCGTATGTTTTAAATGTTTTAGGTGTTTTATCTGTACGTTGCAAAAGTAGATCGGGATGTTGCACATATTACAATGGCTATACATGTATGTTTCAAATGTATGTTCCGAAGGTTGCATCTGTTTTTCCAAATGTATGTTTGCATGTGTTTCACCTGGATGTTGCATATGTGTTTTGCAAGTGTTTTAGATGTATGTTCCAAGTGTTTCAGCTGTTTCCGTACGTATGTTGTAAGTGTTTCATCTGGATGTTTCAATAGTAGATCTAGTGTTGCAGCAAGTGTTTCATATGCATGTTTTAAGTGTTTCATCTGCCTTCCGATGTATGTTGCAAGTGTTGCATCTGGATGTTTCAAAAGTAGACCCGATGTTTCATTGCCCTCCTCGTTTTTCTACTGCCTCACATCGGCGTCTCTTCCTCCTCCGGTGCCGGCTAGGCATCCGCCGCCCCTTCCCCATCTTTCTCGATGCTGGTGACATTTGGACCGACGTGTGCCCTGCGTGGGCGCGTAAAACGGCGTGAGAAATGACTTACAGGCGTGGGCGTCCGTTTGTCTGGACGTCTAGGCGCTAGTCGCTGCATAAAAAATAAAGTGGAGCTTGCACCTTTCGTGACCATCTTGAGGAGCTTTCGTCCCGCACCACCAGTACTCCTTGCTGGGTTAGAGTGATAGCCGGCGCAGGAGGCAGCATACCTCGACGATAACCAACCTAGCTTCTTGCATGGCAGCGATGATCCTATCCTACATGTTTGCACGATACGATACAGAGCGAGGCCTCGAACAGCCTCGGCCAAACAGGTGCCAACTCGGGAGGTGGAGGCAGAATCGGACACGAGGGTAAGGTGGGTGGCAGCGGACGAGGCAGAATAGGACACGAGGCAGAATTGGATCCAGGGCGGGACACGCGTCACCGAACAAGGCAAGGGAAAAGGTAGAACTCGGACTCTGAAAGAATGAGCATCAAATAATCAGGGGAATATATATATGGACACGTTCAAAACCTTGGTTTCCAGGAATCTTACACGCACTGGTTGTTCGTCCATCACCGCCGCACTTGGCCGCTTCGTCGACAATCACAGCTGCGACGACGATTGCCTCGCCGGAGGACGACGACGACGATCCCTACGGAATGGAGCGCACGTTTCCTCCGAACCACCCTCACAACGTCCGGGTGCGCCGCATGGCTAGCTGCCCATCTCATCGCCGCGGCGTGCGATGACAAAACTTACGCTGGACGACGGAGGCCTTTGGGTAGGATTCGGCTCCCCTTCGATGTCGTCGACGGGAGAGTCCATGTGATTGATGCCGACTACGTCGTCAATGCGTTTAGTTTGGCCGACGGCGGCATTTTCGTGTACACCGGGATCATCAGATACATGCAGAAGGATGCTCACATCGCCACTGTGCTAGGGTACGAGGTTGGTTAACTGCTTTTTACTGCCACTTTGGCTATTATTAATTTCCCCTAAATCAAATTTCTATGATTTTGACCAAGTTCCTGTCGCAGATTGGGCATGTGACCGCGGGGCATGTCTGGGAAGGCGTCAGGAACAGGTATTGGGTGGGTGTGCTTGTCAACATGGCGGCAGACCTCCTCGAGCTGCCGCGGGACATATTAGCGCAGGATAAGTGGGAGTCTATCTTCATGCAGCCGTGCCCGTTCAGGTAATTAAATAACCAAAATCATCCAACGCTAGCTGTGCCGCAAATGCCACTAATCTGCCTTCAATATATGCTTGGCTTATTTTCGCATGCATGTGATGATCGATAGGAGTTTTTTTTTTCTAACGTTTGATGTGCATGCAGGCAAGAGTACGAGGCAGATCATCTTGGCCTCCTCCTACTCTTGGGGGAGCCCATGTGGAATATGGGCTAACTCCCCCTTGAAGAGGCCTAATAGAATTTAGGGTAGTGGATTGAAGATCAGTCGAAGGCCGTGATAAAATGTCTGAGGCCGTAATGTAAAAGTTGGAGGGTCGGAGCGCTTTGAAGAAAAGTCAGAGGTTGTGATGAAAAAGTCGGAGGTCGAGACGCCTTGAAAAAAAGTCAGAGGTCGCGATGAAAAAGTTGAAGGCCGAGACGCCCTGAAGATAAGTCAGAGGCCACGATGAAAAGGTCAGGGGTCAAGGCACTACGAAGATCAGTCAGAGGCTATGGTGAAATATTGGAGGTCCAAGCACTATGATGATCAGTCCAAAGTTGTGGC